>NC_056430.1:6956789-7031789 GCF_018296145.1 Oncorhynchus tshawytscha | reverse complement strand
GGCCTTCTTGTTAGATACCGGTAAAGATGGTCTATATAAGGGCTTATTGGGGGGGCAGCCTTCTTGTTAGATACTGGTAAAGATGGTCTATATAGGGGCTTATTGGGGGGGGGTCAGCCTTCTTGTTAGATACTGGTAAAGATGGTCTATACAAGGGCTTATTGGGGGGGGCAGCCTTCCTGTTAGATACTGGTAAAGATGGCCTATATATGGGATAATGGGGGGGCCTTCTTGTTAGATACTGGTAAAGATGGTCTATATAAGGGCTTATTGGGGGCAGCCTTCCTGTTAGATACTGGTAAAGATGGTCTATATATGGGCTTATTGGGGGGCAGCCTTCTTGTTAGATACTGGTAAAGATGGTCTATATAAGGGCTTATTGGGGGGGGGGCCTTCCTGTTAGATACTGGTAAAGATGGTCTATATAAGGGCTTATTGGGGGGCAGCCTTCCTGTTAGATACTGGTAAAGATGGTCTATATAAGGGATAATGGGGGGGCAGCAGCCTTCCTGTTAGATACTGGTAAAGATGGCCTATATAAGGGATAATGGGGGGACTTCTTGTTAGATACTGGTAAAGATGGTCTATATAAGGGCTTATTGGGGGGCAGCCTTCTTGTTAGATACTGGTAAAGATGGTCTATATAAGGGCTTATTGGGGGGGCAGCCTTCCTGTTAGATACTGGTAAAGATGGTCTATATAAGGGCTTATTGGGGGGCAGCCTTCCTGTTAGATACTGGTAAAGATGGCCTATATAAGGGATAATGGGGGCCTTCTTGTTAGATACTGGTAAAGATGGTCTATATAAGGGCTTATTGGGGGGGCAGCCTTCTTGTTAGATACTGGTAAAGATGGTCTATATAAGGGCTTATTGGGGGCAGCCTTCTTGTTAGATACTGGTAAAGATGGTCTATATAAGGGCTTATTGGGGGGCAGCCTTCCTGTTAGATACTGGTAAAGATGGCCTATATAAGGGATAATGGGGGCCTTCTTGTTAGATACTGGTAAAGATGGTCTATATAAGGGCTTATTGGGGGCAGCCTTCTTGTTAGATACTGGTAAAGATGGTCTATATAAGGGCTTATGGGGGGCAGCCTTCCTGTTAGATACTGGTAAAGATGGTCTATATAAGGGATAATGGGGGGCAGCCTTCTTGTTAGATACTGGTAAAGATGGTCTATATAAGGGCTTATTGGGGGGCAGCCTTCTTGTTAGATACTGGTAAAGATGGTCTATATAAGGGCTTATTGGGGGGGGCAGCCTTCCTGTTAGATACTGGTAAAGATGGTCTATATAAGGGCTTATTGGGGGCCTTCCTGTTAGATACTGGTAAAGATGGTCTATATAAGGGTTAATGGGGGGGGGGCAGCCTTCTTGTTAGATACTGGTAAAGATGGTCTATATAAGGGTTAATGGGGGCAGCCTTCTTGTTAGATACTGGTAAAGATGGCCTATATAAGGGATAATGGGGGCCTTCTTGTTAGATACTGGTAAAGATGGTCTATATAAGGGCTTATTGGGGGGCAGCCTTCTTGTTAGATACTGGTAAAGATGGTCTATATAAGGGCTTATTGGGGGGGCCTTCTTGTTAGATACTGGTAAAGATGGTCTATATAAGGGATAATGGGGGCCTTCTTGTTAGATACTGGTAAAGATGGTCTATATAAGAGTTTATTTGGGGGAGGGGGGGCAGCCTTCTTGTTAGATACTGGTAAAGATGGTCTATATAAGGGCTTATTGGGGGCAGCCTTCCTGTTAGATACTGGTAAAGATGGTCTATATAAGGGATAATGGGGGCTTCTTGTTAGATACTGGTAAAGATGGCCTATATAAGGGTTAATGGGGGCAGCCTTCTTGTTAGATACTGGTAAAGATGGCCTATATAAGGGATAATGGGGGCAGCCTTCTTGTTAGATACTGGTAAAGATGGCCTATATAAGGGCTTATTGGGGGCAGCCTTCCTGTTAGATACTGGTAAAGATGGCCTATGTAAGGGCTTATTGGGGGGGCAGCCTTCCTGTTAGATACTGGTAAAGATGGCCTATATAAGGGATAATGGGGGCCTTCTTGTTAGATACTGGTAAAGATGGTCTATATAAGGGCTTATTGGGGGGGGGGCAGCCTTCTTGTTAGATACTGGTAAAGATGGTCTATACAAGGGCTTATTGGGGGGGCAGCCTTCCTGTTAGATACTGGTAAAGATGGCCTATATATGGATAATGGGGGCCTTCTTGTTAGATACTGGTAAAGATGGTCTATATAAGGGCTTATTGGGGGCAGCCTTCTTGTTAGATACTGGTAAAGATGGTCTATATAAGGGCTTATTGGGGGGGGGGCAGCCTTCCTGTTAGATACTGGTAAAGATGGTCTATATAAGGGCTTATTGGGGGCAGCCTTCTTGTTAGATACTGGTAAAGATGGTCTATATAAGGGCTTATTGGGGGCAGCCTTCCTGTTAGATACTGGTAAAGATGGTCTATATAAGGGCTTATTGGGGGGCCCTTCCTGTTAGATACTGGTAAAGATGGTCTATATAAGGGCTTATTGGGGGGGCAGCCTTCCTGTTAGATACTGGTAAAGATGGTCTATATAAGGGATAATGGGGGCAGCCTTCCTGTTAGATACTGGTAAAGATGGCCTATATAAGGGATAATGGGGGGGACTTCTTGTTAGATACTGGTAAAGATGGTCTATATAAGGGCTTATTGGGGGCAGCCTTCTTGTTAGATACTGGTAAAGATGGTCTATATAAGGGCTTATTGGGGGGCCTTCTTGTTAGATACTGGTAAAGATGGTCTATATATGGGATAATGGGGGCATTCTTGTTAGATACCGGTAAAGATGGTCTATATAAGGGCTTATTGGGGGGGCAGCCTTCTTGTTAGATACTGGTAAAGATGGTCTATATAAGGGCTTATTGGGGGGGCAGCCTTCCTGTTAGATACTGGTAAAGATGGCCTATATAAGGGATAATGGGGGCCTTCTTGTTAGATACTGGTAAAGATGGTCTATATAAGGGCTTATGGGGGGGGCAGCCTTCTTGTTAGATACTGGTAAAGATGGTCTATATAAGGGCTTATTGGGGGCAGCCTTCCTGTTAGATACTGGTAAAGATGGTCTATATAAGGGCTAATGGGGGCATTCTTGTTAGATACTGGTAAAGATGGTCTATATAAGGGCTTATTGGGGGGGGCAGCCTTCTTGTTAGATACTGGTAAAGATGGTCTATATAAGGGCTTATTGGGGGGGGCAGCCTTCCTGTTAGATACTGGTAAAGATGGCCTATATAAGGGATAATGGGGGCCTTCTTGTTAGATACTGGTAAAGATGGTCTATATAAGGGCTTATTGGGGGCAGCCTTCTTGTTAGATACTGGTAAAGATGGTCTATATAAGGGCTTATTGGGGGGGGGCAGCCTTCCTGTTAGATACTGGTAAAGATGGTCTATATATGGGCTTATTGGGGGGCAGCCTTCTTGTTAGATACTGGTAAAGATGGTCTATATAAGGGCTTATTGGGGGGCAGCCTTCCTGTTAGATACTGGTAAAGATGGTCTATATAAGGGCTTATTGGGGGGCCCTTCTTGTTAGATACTGGTAAAGATGGTCTATATAAGGGCTTATTGGGGGGGGCAGCCTTCCTGTTAGATACTGGTAAAGATGGTCTATATAAGGGATAATGGGGGCAGCCTTCCTGTTAGATACTGGTAAAGATGGCCTATATAAGGGATAATGGGGGGGGCACTTCTGTTAGATACTGGTAAAGATGGTCTATATAAGGGCTTATTGGGGGGCAGCCTTCTTGTTAGATACTGGTAAAGATGGTCTATATAAGGGCTTATTGGGGGCCTTCTTGTTAGATACTGGTAAAGATGGTCTATATAAGGGATAATGGGGGCATTCTTGTTAGATACTGGTAAAGATGGTCTATATAAGGGCTTATTGGGGGGGGCAGCCTTCTTGTTAGATACTGGTAAAGATGGTCTATATAAGGGCTTATTGGGGGGGGGCAGCCTTCCTGTTAGATACTGGTAAAGATGGCCTATATAAGGGATAATGGGGGCCTTCTTGTTAGATACTGGTAAAGATGGTCTATATAAGGGCTTATTGGGGGGGGCAGCCTTCTTGTTAGATACTGGTAAAGATGGTCTATATAAGGGCTTATTGGGGGGGGCAGCCTTCCTGTTAGATACTGGTAAAGATGGTCTATATAAGGGATAATGGGGGGGCATTCTTGTTAGATACTGGTAAAGATGGTCTATATAAGGGCTTATTGGGGGGGGGCAGCCTTCTTGTTAGATACTGGTAAAGATGGTCTATATAAGGGCTTATTGGGGGCAGCCTTCCTGTTAGATACTGGTAAAGATGGCCTATATAAGGGATAATGGGGGCCTTCTTGTTAGATACTGGTAAAGATGGTCTATATAAGGGCTTATTGGGGGCAGCCTTCTTGTTAGATACTGGTACTTACTTTGAGAGACTAGTCAAGGACCATATCACCTCCACCCTACCTGACACCCTTGACCCACTCCAATTTGCTTACCGCCCAAATAGGTCCACAGACGATGCAATCTCAACCACACTGCACACTGCCCTAACCCATCTGGACAAGAGGAATACCTATGTGAGAATGCTGTTCATCGACTACAGCTCGGCATTCAACACCATAGTACCCTCCAAGCTCGTCATCAAGCTCGAGACCCTGGGTCTCGACCCCGCCCTGTGCAACTGGGTACTGGACTTCCTGACGGGCCGCCCCAGGTGGTGAGGGTAGGCAACAACATCTCCTCCCCGCTGATCCTCAACACTGGGGCCCCACAAGGGTGCGTTCTGAGCCCCCTCCTGTACTCCCTGTTCACCCACGACTGCGTGGCCATGCACGCCTCCAACTCAATCATCAAGTTTGCGGACGACACAACAGTGGTAGGCTTGATTACCAACAACGACGAGACGGCCTACAGGGAGGAGGTGAGGGCCCTCGGAGTGTGGTGTCAGGAAAATAACCTCACACTCAACGTCAACAAAACTAAGGAGATGATTGTGGACTTCAGGAAACAGCAGAGGGAACACCCCCCCATCCACATCGATGGAACAGTAGTGGAGAGGGTAGCAAGTTTTAAGTTCCTCGGCATACACATCACAGACAAACTGAATTGGTCCACTCACACAGACAGCATCGTGAGGAAGGCGCAGCAGCGCCTCTTCAACCTCAGGAGGCTGAAGAAATTCGGCTTGTCACCAAAAAGCACTCACAAACTTCTACAGATGCACAATCGAGAGCATCCTGGCGGGATGTATCACCGCCTGGTATGGCAACTGCACCGCCCTCAACCGTAAGGCTCTCCAGAGGGTAGTGAGGTCTGCACAACGCATCACCGGGGGCAAACTACCTGCCCTCCAGGACACCTACACCACCCGATGCTACAGGAAGGCCATAAAGATCATCAAGGACATCAACCACCCGAGCCACTGCCTGTTCACCCCGCTGTCATCCAGAAGGCGAGGTCAGTACAGGTGCATCAAAGCTGGGACCGAGAGACTGAAAAACAGCTTCTATCTCAAGGCCATCAGACTGTTAAACAGCCACCACTAACATTGAGTGGCTACTGCCAACACACTGTCAATGACACTGACTCTACTCCAGCCACTTTAATCATGGGAATTGATGGGAAATGATGTAAATATATCACTAGCCACTTTAAACAATGCTACCTTATATAATGTTACTTACCCTACATTGTTCATCTCATATGCATACGTTGATACTGTACTCTATATCATCGACTGCATCCTTATGTAATACATGTATCACTAGCCACTTTAACTATGCCACTTGGTTTACATACTTATCTCATATGTATATACTGTACTCGATATCATCTACTGTATCTTGCCTATGCTGCTCTGTACCATCACTCATTCATATATCCTTATGTACATATTCTTTATCCCCTTACACTGTGTATAAGACAGTAGTTTTTTTTGGAATTGTTAGTTAGATTACTTGCTCGTTATTACTGCATTGTCGGAACTAGAAGCACAAGCATTTCGCTACACTTGCATTAACATCTGCTAACCATGTGTATGTGACAAATAAAATTTGATTTGATTTGATTTGATTTAAAGATGGTCTATATAAGGGCTTATTGGGGGGGCAGCCTTCCTGTTAGATACTGGTAAAGATGGTCTATATAAGGGATAATGGGGGGCCTTCTTGTTAGATACTGGTAAAGATGGTCTATATAAGGGCTTATTGGGGGCAGCCTTCTTGTTAGATACTGGTAAAGATGGTCTATATAAGGGCTTATTGGGGGGCCTTCTTGTTAGATACTGGTAAAGATGGTCTATATAAGGGATAATGGGGGCATTCTTGTTAGATACCGGTAAAGATGGTCTATATAAGGGCTTATTGGGGGGGGCAGCCTTCTTGTTAGATACTGGTAAAGATGGTCTATATAAGGGCTTATTGGGGGGGCAGCCTTCCTGTTAGATACTGGTAAAGATGGCCTATATAAGGGATAATGGGGGGCCTTCTTGTTAGATACTGGTAAAGATGGTCTATATAAGGGCTTATGGGGGCAGCCTTCTTGTTAGATACTGGTAAAGATGGTCTATATAAGGGCTTATTGGGGGGGCAGCCTTCCTGTTAGATACTGGTAAAGATGGTCTATATAAGGGATAATGGGGGGGCATTCTTGTTAGATACTGGTAAAGATGGTCTATATAAGGGCTTATTGGGGGGGGGCAGCCTTCTTGTTAGATACTGGTAAAGATGGTCTATACAAGGGCTTATTGGGGGCAGCCTTCCTGTTAGATACTGGTAAAGATGGCCTATATAAGGGATAATGGGGGCCTTCTTGTTAGATACTGGTAAAGATGGTCTATATAAGGGCTTATTGGGGGGGGCAGCCTTCTTGTTAGATACTGGTAAAGATGGTCTATATAAGGGCTTATTGGGGGGGGGGCAGCCTTCCTGTTAGATACTGGTAAAGATGGTCTATATAAGGGCTTATTGGGGGGGGCAGCCTTCTTGTTAGATACTGGTAAAGATGGTCTATATAAGGGCTTATTGGGGGCAGCCTTCCTGTTAGATACTGGTAAAGATGGTCTATATAAGGGCTTATTGGGGGGCCCTTCTTGTTAGATACTGGTAAAGATGGTCTATATAAGGGCTTATTGGGGGGGGCAGCCTTCCTGTTAGATACTGGTAAAGATGGTCTATATAAGGGATAATGGGGGCAGCCTTCCTGTTAGATACTGGTAAAGATGGCCTATATAAGGGATAATGGGGGGACTTCTTGTTAGATACTGGTAAAGATGGTCTATATAAGGGCTTATTGGGGGGGCAGCCTTCTTGTTAGATACTGGTAAAGATGGTCTATATAAGGGCTTATTGGGGGGCCTTCTTGTTAGATACTGGTAAAGATGGTCTATATAAGGGATAATGGGGGGCATTCTTGTTAGATACTGGTAAAGATGGTCTATATAAGGGCTTATTGGGGGGCAGCCTTCTTGTTAGATACTGGTAAAGATGGTCTATATAAGGGCTTATTGGGGGGGGGCAGCCTTCCTGTTAGATACTGGTAAAGATGGCCTATATAAGGGATAATGGGGGGCCTTCTTGTTAGATACTGGTAAAGATGGTCTATATAAGGGCTTATTGGGGGGCAGCCTTCTTGTTAGATACTGGTACTTACTTTGAGAGACTAGTCAAGGACCATATCACCTCCACCCTACCTGACACCCTTGACCCACTCCAATTTGCTTACCACCCAAATAGGTCCACAGACGATGCAATCTCAACCACACTGCACACTGCCCTAACCCATCTGGACAAGAGGAATACCTATGTGAGAATGCTGTTCATCGACTACAGCTCGGCATTCAACACCATAGTACCCTCCAAGCTCGTCATCAAGCTCGAGACCCTGGGTCTCGACCCCGCCCTGTGCAACTGGGTACTGGACTTCCTGACGGGCCGCCCCAGGTGGTGAGGGTAGGCAACAACATCTCCTCCCCGCTGATCCTCAACACTGGGGCCCCACAAGGGTGCGTTCTGAGCCCCCTCCTGTACTCCCTGTTCACCCACGACTGCGTGGCCATGCACGCCTCCAACTCAATCATCAAGTTTGCGGACGACACAACAGTGGTAGGCTTGATTACCAACAACGACGAGACGGCCTACAGGGAGGAGGTGAGGGCCCTCGGAGTGTGGTGTCAGGAAAATAACCTCACACTCAACGTCAACAAAACTAAGGAGATGATTGTGGACTTCAGGAAACAGCAGAGGGAACACCCCCATCCACATCGATGGAACAGTAGTGGAGAGGGTAGCAAGTTTTAAGTTCCTCGGCATACACATCACAGACAAACTGAATTGGTCCACTCACACAGACAGCATCGTGAGGAAGGCGCAGCAGCGCCTCTTCAACCTCAGGAGGCTGAAGAAATTCGGCTTGTCACCAAAAGCACTCACAAACTTCTACAGATGCACAATCGAGAGCATCCTGGCGGGATGTATCACCGCCTGGTATGGCAACTGCACCGCCCTCAACCGTAAGGCTCTCCAGAGGGTAGTGAGGTCTGCACAACGCATCACCGGGGCAAACTACCTGCCCTCCAGGACACCTACACCACCCGATGCTACAGGAAGGCCATAAAGATCATCAAGGACATCAACCACCCGAGCCACTGCCTGTTCACCCCGCTGTCATCCAGAAGGCGAGGTCAGTACAGGTGCATCAAAGCTGGGACCGAGAGACTGAAAAACAGCTTCTATCTCAAGGCCATCAGACTGTTAAACAGCCACCACTAACATTGAGTGGCTACTGCCAACACACTGTCAATGACACTGACTCTACTCCAGCCACTTTAATCATGGGAATTGATGGGAAATGATGTAAATATATCACTAGCCACTTTAAACAATGCTACCTTATATAATGTTACTTACCCTACATTGTTCATCTCATATGCATACGTTGATACTGTACTCTATATCATCGACTGCATCCTTATGTAATACATGTATCACTAGCCACTTTAACTATGCCACTTGGTTTACATACTTATCTCATATGTATATACTGTACTCGATATCATCTACTGGTCTATATAAGGGCTTATTGGGGGGGCAGCCTTCCTGTTAGATACTGGTAAAGATGGTCTATATAAGGGATAATGGGGGCCTTCTTGTTAGATACTGGTAAAGATGGTCTATATAAGGGCTTATTGGGGGGGGCAGCCTTCTTGTTAGATACTGGTAAAGATGGTCTATATAAGGGCTTATTGGGGGGGGCAGCCTTCCTGTTAGATACTGGTAAAGATGGTCTATATAAGGGCTTATTGGGGGGGGGGCTTCCTGTTAGATACTGGTAAAGATGGTCTATATAAGGGTTAATGGGGGGGCCTTCTTGTTAGATACTGGTAAAGATGGCCTATATAAGGGTTAATGGGGGGCAGCCTTCTTGTTAGATACTGGTAAAGATGGCCTATATAAGGGATAATGGGGGGGCCTTCTTGTTAGATACTGGTAAAGATGGTCTATATAAGGGCTTATTGGGGGGCAGCCTTCTTGTTAGATACTGGTAAAGATGGTCTATATAAGGGCTTATTGGGGGGGGGCCTTCTTGTTAGATACTGGTAAAGATGGTCTATATAAGGGATAATGGGGGGCAGCCTTGTTGTTAGATACTGGTAAAGATGGTCTATATAAGGGCTTATTGGGGGGGAGGGATACTGGTAAAGATGGTCTATATAAGGGAGGGGGCCTTCCTGTTAGATACTGGTAAAGATGGTCTATATAAGGGCTTATTGGGGGCAGCCTTCCTGTTAGATACTGGTAAAGATGGTCTATATAAGGGATAATGGGGGCCTTCTTGTTAGATACTGGTAAAGATGGCCTATATAAGGGTTATTGGGGGGGGCAGCCTTCTTGTTAGATACTGGTAAAGATGGCCTATATAAGGGCTTATGGGGGGGCAGCCTTCTTGTTAGATACTGGTAAAGATGGCCTATATAAGGGATAATGGGGGGGCAGCCTTCTTGTTAGATACTGGTAAAGATGGTCTATATAAGGGATAATGGGGGGGGCAGCCTTCTTGTTAAATACTGGTAAAGATGGTCTATATAAGGGATAATGGGGGGGTTAGATACTGGTAAAGATGGTCTTCCTGTTAGATACTGGTAAAGATGGTCTATATAAGGGCTTATTGGGGGGCTTCCTGTTAGATACTGGTAAAGATGGTCTATATAAGGGCTTATTGGGGGGCCTTCCTGTTAGATACTGGTAAAGATGGTCTATATAAGGGCTTATTGGGGGGGGCAGCCTTCTTGTTAGATACTGGTAAAGATGGTCTATATAAGGGCTTATTGGGGGGGGGGCAGCCTTCCTGTTAGATACTGGTAAAGATGGCCTATATAAGGGATAATGGGGGGGGGCCTTCCTGTTAGATACTGGTAAAGATGGTCTATATAAGGGCTTATTGGGGGGGCCTTCTTGTTAGATACTGGTAAAGATGGTCTATATAAGGGCTTATTGGGGGGGGGATGCAGCCTTCTTGTTAGATACTGGTAAAGATGGTCTATATAAGGGCTTATTGGGGGCCTTCTTGTTAGATACTGGTAAAGATGGTCTTATTGTTAGATACTGGTAAAGATGGTCTATAATGGGGGCCTTCTTGTTAGATACTGGTAAAGATGGTCTATATAAGGGCTTATTGGGGGGGGCAGCCTTCTTGTTAGATACTGGTAAAGATGGTCTATATAAGGGCTTATTGGGGGGGGCAGCCTTCCTGTTAGATACTGGTAAAGATGGCCTATATAAGGGATAATGGGGGCCTCTTGTTAGATACTGGTAAAGATGGTCTATATAAGGGCTTATTGGGGGGCAGCCTTCTTGTTAGATACTGGTAAAGTTGGTCTATATAAGGGCTTATTGGGGGGGGCAGCCTTCCTGTTAGATACTGGTAAAGATGGTCTATATAAGGGCTTATTGGGGGGGGCCTTCCTGTTGGATACTGGTAAAGATGGTCTATATAAGGGCTTATTGGGGGGGGGTTTATGGGGGCAGCCTTCCTGTTAGATACTGGTAAAGATGGTCTATATAAGGGATAATGGGGGGGGATAATGGGGGCTTCTTGTTAGATACTGGTAAAGATGGCCTATATAAGGGTTAATGGGGGCAGCCTTCTTGTTAGATACTGGTAAAGATGGCCTATATAAGGGATGATGGGGGCAGCCTTCTTGTTAGATACTGGTAAAGATGGCCTATATAAGGGATAATGGGGGCCTTCTTGTTAGATACTGGTAAAGATGGCCTATATAAGGGATAATGGGGGGAGCCTTCTTGTTAGATACTGGTAAAGATGGCCTATGTAAGGGCGTATTGGTTGGGGGGGGGGCAGCCTTCTTGTTAGATACTGGTAAAGATGGCCTATATAAGGGATAATGGGGGGCAGCCTTCTTGTTAAATACTGGTAAAGATGGTCTATATAAGGGATAATGGGGGCTTCTTGTTAGATACTGGTAAAGATGGCCTATATAAGGGTTAATGGGGGGGGCAGCCTTCTTGTTAGATACTGGTAAAGATGGCCTATATAAGGGATAATGGGGGGAGCCTTCTTGTTTGATACTGGTAAAGTTGGCCTATATAAGGGATAATGGGGGGGCCTTCTTGTTAGATACTGGTAAAGATGGCCTATATAAGGGATATTGGGGGGGAGCCTTCTTGTTAGATACTGGTAAAGATGGTCTATATAAGGGTTTATTGGGGGGTAGCCTTTTAATTTTTTTATTTTACCTTTATTTAACTAGGCAAGTCAGTTAAGAACAAATTCTTACTTTCAATGACGGCCTAGGAACAGTGGGTTAACTGCCTTGTTCAGGGGCAGAACAACAGATTTTGTACCTTGTCAGCTCAGGGATTCGATCTTGCAAACCTTTCGGTTACTGGTCCAACGCTCTAACTACTGGGCTACCTGCCGCGTCCCTCCCAATAAGCCCTTATATAGGCCATCTTTACCAGTAGTTCCTAGTGCACTACTTTTGACCAGGGCCCATAGGGAACCATGTAAAGTCCAAATAAGAAGAAGAAGAAGAAGCCTGAAGGAGGAGAGATTACTAGAAAAACAAACTTTACCCTTTTATCTGTGGATTAATTGTCAGAGTAGAGGACCTTCTGCATTTCAGGTAAAATAACAACCCAGTGTTCATATCCGAGGGCAAACTAGCTAGCTAAACTGCCATGAATGTTTACTTATCGACCTGTCCCCAAATTAATAAAAACTCAGCAAAAAAAGAAACTTCCTCTCACTGTCAACTGCATTTATTTTCAGCAAATTTAACATCCGTAAATATTTGTATGAACATAACAAGATTCAACAACTTAGACAAACTGAACAAATTCCAGACATGTGACTAACAGAAATGGAATAATGTGTCCCTGAACAAAGGGAGGGTCAAAATCAAAAGTAACAGTCAGTATCTGGTGTGGCCACCAGCTGTATTAAGTACTGCAGTGCATCTCCTCCTCATGAACTGCACCAGATTTGCCAGTTCTTGCTGTGAGATGTTACCCCACTCTTCCACCAAGGCACCTGCACCATCCCAGACAAAAGATGTGGGATACCAGAGAATCTGTGCTTCCTTAAAAAGGGTTTTGGGGATAACCCATTGTTTTACATCTGAACACTGAGGGACTAGTGCTGCGTAGGAGTGACATCCCCTAACGTAAGTCAATGGGGATACTGCAGACGTATGTGGACACCCCTTCAAATGAGTAGATTTGGCTATTTCAGCCACACCTGTTGCTGACAGGTCTATACAAATCAAGCACACAGCCATGCAATCTCCATAGACAAACATTGGCAGTAGAATGGCCCGTACTGAATAGCTCAGTGGCTTTCAACGTGGCACTGTCATTGGATGCTACCTTTGCAACTAGTCAGTTACTAAAATGTCTGCCCTGCTAGAGCTGCCCCGTTTAAGCGTAAGTGCTGTTACTGTGAAGTGGAAACCTCTTGGATCAACAACGGCTCAGCCACGAAGTGGTAGGCCACACAACCTCACAAAACAGGACCGCCGATTGCTGAAGAGCGTAGTGCGTAAAAATAGTCTGTCCTTGGTCACTCACTACCGAGTTCCAAACTGCCTTCTGAAAGCAACGTCAGCACAATAACTGTTTGTCTGGAGCTTCATGAAATGGGTTTCCATGGCCGAGCAGCTTCACACAAGCCTAAGATCACCATGCGCAATGCCTAGCGTCATCTGAAAGGTGTAAAGCTCACCACCACTGGACTCCGGAGCAGTGGAAACACGTTCTCTGGAGTGATGAATCACACTTCCCCATCTGGCAGTCCGACAGACAAATCTGGGTTTGGCTGATGCCAGGAGAACGCTACCTGCCCCAATGCACAGTGCCAACTGTAAAGTTTGGTGGAGGAGTTCCAGTGAAGGGAAGTCTTAATGCTACAGCATACAATGACATTCTAGATGATTCTGTGCTTCCAATTTTGTGGCAACAGTTTGGGGAAGGACCTTTCCGGTTTCAGCAATGACAATGCCCCTGTGCACAAAGCGAGGTCCATGCAGAAACGGTGTGTGGAGATTGATGTGAAAGAACTTGACTGACCTGCACAGAGCCCTGACCTCAACCCCATTCAACAACTTAGGGATAAATTGGAACGCCGACTGCGGGCCAGGCCTAATCGCCCAACATCAGTGCCCGACCTCACTAATGCTCTTGTGGCTCAATGGAAGCAAGTCCCCGTTCCAACATCTAGTGGAAAGCCTTCCCAGAAGAGTGGCTGTTTTAACAGCAAAGAGGGGACCACTTCCATATTGATGCCCATGACGAGCTTACTTTTGACCATGTACTGTACTTCACGGCTTTGACCCAGTTCAATTTAATGTTAGTGACCACTATGCAGTTCTGTGACGTGTCAACCACAGAACTAGAACAAAAATACACACTCAACATTCAACAATTTCAATGATTTTATTTTAGATCATGTAAGGAAATCAGTCAACTGAAATGAATTAATTTGGCCCTAATCTATGGATTTCACATGACTGGGCAGGGGCGCAGCCATGGGTGGGCTTGAGAGGACATAGGGCCACCCACTTGGGAGCCAGGCCCAACCAATCAGAATGAGTTTTTCCCCACAAAAGGCCTTTATTACAGACATAAATACTCCTCAGCACCCACACCCTGCTTTTCAGACGATCCCACAGGTGAAGAAGCCAGATGTGAAGGTTATGGGTTGGCATGGTTACACGTGGTCTGCCTGTTGGACGTACTCCCAAATGTTCTAAAATGACATTGGAGGCGGCTTATGGTAGAGAAATTAACATTAAATTCCCTGGCAACAGCTCGTGGACATTCCAGCAGTCAGCATTCCAACTACAATGCATCCCTCAACACTTGTGATATCTGTGGCATCGTGTTGTGTAACAGAACTGCACATTTTAGAGTGCCCTTTTATTGTCCCCAGCACAAGGTGCATCTGTGTAATGATCACATTGTTTAATCAGCTTCTTGATTTGACACATTTGTCAAAGGTGGAAGGATTATCTTGGCAAATGAGAAATGCTCATTAACAGGGATGTAAACAAATTTGCGCTCAACATTTTTGAGAAATAAGCTTTTTTTTGTGTGTATGGAACATTTCTGAGATCGTTTATTTCAGCTCATGAAACATGGGACCAACACTTTACACGTTGCATTTATTCCATGATGTATATAACAGAAGTCGTTTGGAATGTGAATACAGTCAAATGAATGGCAACTAGCCCCAGATAAATAACGTTTTGAGGCCTCATTGTACAAACACCGGTGCAAGTGCACAAACAATCGTGACACTTCTGCATCTCCCTTGTCCATCTGTCTGACTAGCAGAAGCTCAGCCATGGTAATTATTATTATTATTAATGAATTATTAACTTTAAATGGTTTCTGAAGACGTCCAGTAATTCACTCAATAAATCAGACCCCTTTCAGAGAACCTACTCTGTTTCAAGTAGTAATATTTTCACTTCTACTTTCCTTTCAGATAATAACGTTGAAACCCAGCCATTAAATCAACAACGGTGCTTCAAGTGTTTCCCACACCTTTTACTAGCTTTCAGTCAGACAAACAAACAAACAAACAAGACAAATCCACAGTGATTCACTATTTACAACACTACAACAGGCAAACTGTAGCAAATATTGACCAGAAGAAGATGAAGGGAGGAATAGCAAAAGAGAGAACGAAAGAGAGAACAGAGAGAGAAAGAAAGAGAGAACAGAGAGAGAGAGAAAGAGAGAACAGAGAGAGAGAGAAAGAGAGAACAGAGAGAGAGAGAAAGAGAGAACAGAGAGAGAGAGAAAGAGAGAACAGAGAGAGAGAGAAAGAGAGAACAGAGAGAGAGAGAAAGAAAGAACAGAGAGAAAGAGAAAGAAAGAGAGAACAGAGAGAGAGAGAAAGAGAAAGAGAAATAGAGCTAAGAGAAAGAGAGAACAGAGAGAGAGAGAAAGAAAGAGAGAACAGAGAGAGAGAGAAAGAGAAATAGAGCTAAGAGAAAGAAAGAACAGAGAGAGAGAGAAAGAGAAATAGAGCTAAGAGAAAGAAAGAACAGAGAGAGAGAGAAAGAGAAAGAGAAATAGAGCTAAGAGAAAGAAAGAGAGAACAGAGAGAGAGAGAGAGAGAAAGAGAAATAGAGCTAAGAGAAAGAGAGAACAGAGAGAAAGCCCTGTGGCAGCAAGCGTCCTCAGACTCCTCACCACTGATGCAGAGACTGAGGGAACACAGGCTCTCCTCGCAGGTCTCGGGGCTCTCCAGCTCCCCCAGGGAGGGGGACGTCCTCCCCCTCTCTCCCCCTCTCTTCCTTGGGGACATCTGCCTCACTATCTTCAGCACCCGGTTTACTCTGTCCATCCTGTTGTCTTATCCTGGAACTAATCCTCCGTCACTCTGATCTCCACAAACCGTTTCCCCCCAACACAGTTCCTAGTACAACTCCTCCTGGTCCAATAGCGGTACACTTGTGTAATGTCACATTAGCTGAGAAAAATGCAGGCTACGGCAGTATTACAATACATCAGGGATTGAAGAGAGGAGGGTGGCAGCGAGTGGCATGCTGCCTGGTTGTTTCCCCTCTGGTTGGAAACTGGAAAGTCTGTCTCTCTCTCTCTCTACTCCCCCTCCTTTCCTTCTACTCTTCCCATCTCCTCTATAATCTCTCTCATTACATACAATATCTCTTTAAAATGAGTTAATCATTCACTGTTTAACTTGAGTAAGAATCAGAAGTTAACCTCGGTCCAGAAGGGGAATCACCCCCACTGCTACACAACCAGAGAGGTGTGAGATGATGATGATGATGATACCGAGGTAATAGTACACAACATAATAACTTCAGTTCCCAGACTGCGGCTGGGGTTAGTCAGTGGCTATTTCAATAGCTCCATGGGGTACTTAGGCTAAAAAAAAAAACATGCTGTGACCAATTTAACAGACAATGAAAAGCAGTACTAAAATTACCAGGATGAAGAGTAAAAAAAGGAGGTTCACCTGGACACTTTTATGTTGATTATTGTTGAGGGTCGTTCCATCTAAAAAATATATAAAAAAGCCCAAGAAAAAGATAATTTCTACACCCACCATGTCAGATAGTTCTGAAGTCGTTTCTGTTAGAAACAGATAAGTTTAGCACTGCACCCAAATTGGTCATTTTAATTTATAGGATTCTATATAATATAAAATATAATATTCAATAACTATAGTACCTAACATCTGATTTGGACCAAATGTTTTTCAAAAAATTGGTTCGACACAAGGAATCCAAATAAAATGGTCAAAAAGCTGTACCAATCCCACAACTAGTAGACAAAACATTAAGAACACCTGCTCTATCCATGACCTAGACTGACCAGGTGAATCCAGGTGAAAGCTATGATCCCTTATTGATGTCACCTGTTAAATCCACTTCAATCAGTGTAGATGAAGGGGAGGAGACGGGTTAAAGAATAACTTTTAACCCTTGAGACAATTGAGACATTGAATGGCACACATACACAATCCGAGGGTGAATGGACAAGACAAAAGATTGAAGTACCTTTGAACAGGGTATGGTAGTAGGTGCCAGGGGCACCGGTTTGTGTCAAGAACTGCAACACTGCAGGGTTTTCACGGTCAACAGTTTCCCTGTATCAACAATGGTCCACCACCCAAAGCCAACTTGACACAACAGTGGGAAGTATTGGGAGTCAACATGGGCCAGCATCCCTGTGGAATGCTTTCGACACCTTGTTGAGTCTATGCCCTGACGAATTGAGACTGTTCCGAGGGCAAGAAGGGGTGGGGGGGTGCAAGTCAATATTAGGAAGGTGTTCTTAATGTTTTGAACACTCAGTATATAATGTCAGTTCTCTAAGTCTGACCAGTAAGTAGTATGGAGCTGCAGCTCTGAGTATTGTTTCATCATCCTATACATCCTGATATTACAGGCTCTGACCACTAGATGGTGCTGTTCCTGCTTAAAGGGATAGTTCACCCAAATGACATATGGGTTTCTTAGCCTGTAAGCAGTCTGTGGGAATACATTTCCATGGATTCCTCATCTTCCTCACTGTTAGAAAAATATATATGTTTGTCCAGATCGAATGTTAGATACTATATTTATTGATTATTATATGAATCCTATTAATTAACAATGGCCAATTTGGATGCAATCAATTAGCTCAGATCAAATTATATTTAAACAAAATAATATTTCAGGAACGCTAATCTTATCCGTTTCTAACTACAAAACTGATTTCAGAACAATTAGAGATGATGGGTGTCTTGCTGAAATGACTTGGAACGACCCGCGAGGCATCTTTATAAACCCTTGGGTGTCTTGCTGAAATGACTTGGAACGACCCGCGAGGCATCTTAATGACTTGGAACGACCCACGAGGCATCTTTATAAACCCTTGTGTGGCTTGCTGAAATGACTTGGAACGACCCGCGAGGCATCTTTATAAACCCTTGGGTGTCTTGCTGAAATGACTTGGAACGACCCGCGAGGCATCTTAATGACTTGGAACGACCCACGAGGCATCTTTATAAACCCTTGGGTGTCTTGCTGAAATTACTTGGAACGACCCGCGAGGCATCTTAATGACTTGGAACGACCCGCGAGGCATCTTTATAAACCCTTGGGTGTCTTGCTGAAATGACTTGGAACGACCCGCGAGGCATCTTTATAAACCCTTGGGTGTCTTGCTGAAATGATTTGGAACGACCCGCGAGGCATCTTTATAAACCCTTGGGTGTCTTGCTGAAATGCCTTGGAACGACCCGCGAGGCATCTTAATGACTTGGAACGACCCGCGAGGCATCTTTATAAACCCTTGGGTGTCTTGCTGAAATGACTTGGAACGACCCGCGAGGCATCTTAATGACTTGGAACGACCCGCGAGGCATCTTTATAAACCCTTGGGTGTCTTGCTGAAATGACTTGGAACGACCCGCGAGGCATCTTTATAAACCCTTGGGTGTCTTGCTGAAATGCCTTGGAACGACCCGCGAGGCATCTTAATGACTTGGAACGACCCGCGAGGCATCTTTATAAACCCTTGGGTGTCTTGCTGAAATGACTTGGAACGACCCGCGAGGCATCTTAATGACTTGGAACGACCCGCGAGGCATCTTTATAAACCCTTGTGTGGCTTGCTGAAATGACTTGGAACGACCCGCAAGGCATCTTAATGCCTTGGAACGACCCGCGAGGCATCTTTATAAACCCTTGAGTTTCTCATCCATTTGCTTCCAACCGTCATAAATAAATTAACTAAAAATGAAACTATGACGGCTGCAGGGGTGATGATGATGATTCTGCTGCTGCAGGGGCGACAACTACAACGATGACTACGACACTCAGCGAGTCGTGACTTTCTGATTATGACTCTGTAGGATTTACCAGACAATTTTACACAATCCTATTATTGCAGATTACACAACATTAATCTTTTGTAATTCCCTTGTTTTAACCACATCTCTCTGGAAATGCCGTCTATCCTTCAGTCTCCCAGAATTACCACACGACTTGTCCCTGTTTCACGCTGCTTTCCTCTGAGTCCCACCCACACAGTGAGACAGGCAGAGGGAAAGAATGGAGGTAAAAGTGAGGAGAGGAAGAGAAAGAGGAAGAGAAAGACCGAGAGAGTCAGTCAAGAGGGAAACGCGTGGAGGTAAAAGTGGAGATGGAGTTTTGTATCTAAGTACTTTGCTTTAAAGCTTCCATTAGCTGTTATCATCTTGTATGTCTGAAGGATAGAAAGCCTACCACCCACAGAGGATTGTCTCTTTAATCCTGTGGATTCTAGAACACACACATACAGTTTAAAAAGGTTCTAAGAACTCTCCAAAGTTTCACCGGCTGATAAAGGCTTGTTGATTATAGAAGTATAAAGGGGCGATAATTCAATACTGTATATATCTTGTTTGCGTGTAGCTAGCTAGTGCAATACAATACTGAATGTCCTAGAAAGATACGATACAGGAATGATACGCTTTTAGTTTTAAATGATTTGGTTTAATTAGAGAACCAAATCGATGTGATTCGGTTTGATGCAAAACGATTCGATACACTAACATTTGTTGCATAAACATACATTTTCCATTCTAAATTCAAATCTGCTGCCGCATGAGCTGGGCCTCTCTGAGCTGGGCCTCTCTGAGCTGGGCCTCTCTGAGCTGGGCCTCTCTGAGCTGGGCCTCTCTGAGCTGGGCCTCTCTGAGCTGGATCTATCTGAGCTGGGCCTCTCTGAGCTGGGCCTCTCTGAGCTGGGCCTCTGAGCTGGGCCTCTCTGAGCTGGGCCTCGCTGAGCTGGATCTATCTGAGCTGGGCCTCGCTGAGCTGGGCCTCTCTGAGCTGGGCCTCTCTGAGCTGGGCCTCTCTGAGCTGGGCCTCTCTGAGCTGGGCCTCGCTGAGCTGGATCTATCTGAGCTGGGCCTCGCTGAGCTGGGCCTCTCTGAGCTGGGGGCCTCGCTGAGCTGGATCTATCTGAGCTGGGCCTCGCTGAGCTGGATCTATCTGAGCTGGGCCTCGCTGAGCTGGATCTATCTGAGCTGGGCCTCTCTGAGCTGGGCCTCGCTGAGCTGGATCTATCTGAGCTGGGTCTCGCTGAGCTGGATCTATCTGAGCTGGGCCTCGCTGAGCTGGATCTATCTGAGCTGGGCCTCAAACAGCAAGCTGCAGCTGGGATCTATCTGAGCTGGGCCTCGCTGAGCTGGATCTATCTGAGCTGGGCCTCTGAGCTGGTGGGCCTCTCTGAGCTGGTGGGCCTCTCTGAGCTGGTGGGCCTCTCTGAGCTGGTGGGCCTCTCTGAGCTGGTGGGCCTCTCTGAGCTGGTGGGCCTCTCTGAGCTGGATGTATCTCAAATCAAATCAAATTTATTTATATAGCCCTTCGTACATCAGCTGATATCTCAAAGTGCTGTACAGAAACCCAGCCTAAAACCTCAAACAGCAAGCAATGCAGGTGTGGAAGCACGGTGGTTAGGAAAAACTCCCTAGAAAGGCCAAAACCTAGGAAGAAACCTAGAGAGGAACCAGGCTATGTGGGGTGGCCAGTCCAATCTATCTGAGCTGGGCCTCTCTGCACCTCGTTGAGCTTAAAATGCTAACACACACAGCTCAGACACCCATGACATGTCACCAGAGGTCTGTTTAAACTACTAACACACACAGCTCAGACACCCATACATACCCCACAAGACATGCCACCAGAGGCCTCTTCACAATCCCCAAGTCCAGAACAGACTTTGGGAGGTGCACAGTACTACATAGAGCCATGACGACATGTAACTCTATTCCATAGTACTACATAGAGCCATGACTACATGGAACTCCATTCCATAGTACTACATAGAGCCATGACGACATGGAACTCCATTCCATAGTACTACATAGAGCCATGACGACATGTAACTCTATTCCATAGTACTACATAGAGCCATGACTACATGGAACTCCATTCCATAGTACTACATAGAGCCATGACTACATGTAACTCTATTCCACAGTACTACATAGAGCCATGACTACATGGAACTCCATTCCATAGTACTACATAGAGCCATGACTACATGGAACTCTATTCCACAGTACTACATAGAGCCATGACTACATGGAACTCTATTCCACAGTACTACATAGAGCCATGACTACATGGAACTCCATTCCATAGTACTACATAGAGCCATGACTACATGGAACTCCATTCCATAGTACTACATAGAGCCATGACTACATGGAACTCTATTCCATAGTACTACATAGAGCCATGACTACATGGAACTCTATTCCACAGTACTACATAGAGCCATGACTACATGGAACTCTATTCCATAGTACTACATAGAGCCATGACTACATGGAACTCTATTCCACAGTACTACATAGAGCCATGACTACATGGAACTCTATTCCATAGTACTACATAGAGCCATGACTACATGGAACTCTATTCCACAGTACTACATAGAGCCATGACTACATGGAACTCTATTCCACAGTACTACATAGAGCCATGACGACATGGAACTCTATTCCACAGTACTACATAGAGCCATGACGACATGGAACTCTATTCCACAGTACTACATAGAGCCATGACTACATGGAACTCTATTCCACAGTACTACATAGAGCCATGACTACATGTAACTCTATTCCACAGTACTACATAGAGCCATGACTACATGGAACTCTATTCCATAGTACTACATAGAGCCATGACTACATGGAACTCTATTCCACAGTACTACATAGAGCCATGACTACATGGCACTCTATTCCACAGTACTACATAGAGCCATGACTACATGGAACTCTATTCCACAGTACTACATAGAGCCATGACTACATGGAACTCTATTCCATAGTACTACATAGAGCCATGACTACATGTAACTCTATTCCATAGTACTACATAGAGCCATGACTACATGTAACTCTATTCCACAGTACTACATAGAGCCATGACTACATGGAACTCTATTCCACAGTACTACATAGAGCCATGACTACATGGAACTCTATTCCACAGTACTACATAGAGCCATGACTACATGGAACTCTATTCCACAGTACTACATAGAGCCATGACTACATGGAACTCTATTCCACAGTACTACATAGAGCCATGACTACATGGAACTCTATTCCACAGTACTACATAGAGCCATGACTACATGGAACTCTATTCCACAGTACTACATAGAGCCATGACTACATGGAACTCTATTCCACAGTACTACATAGAGCCATGACTACATGGAACTCTATTCCATAGTACTACATAGAGCCATGACTACATGTAACTCTATTCCATAGTACTACATAGAGCCATGACTACATGTAACTCTATTCCACAGTACTACATAGAGCCATGACTACATGGAACTCTATTCCATAGTACTACATAGAGCCATGACTACATGGAACTCTATTCCATAGTACTACATAGAGCCATGACGACATGGAACTCCATTCCATAGTACTACATAGAGCCATGACGACATGTAACTCTATTCCATAGTACTACATAGAGCCATGACTACATGGAACTCCATTCCATAGTACTACATAGAGCCATGACGACATGTAACTCTATTCCACAGTACTACATAGAGCCATGACGACATGTAACTCTATTCCATAGTACTACATAGAGCCATGACGACATGTAACTCTATTCCATAGTACTACATAGAGCCATGACTACATGGAACTCCATTCCATAGTACTACATAGAGCCATGACGACATGTAACTCTATTCCATAGTACTACATAGAGCCATGACTACATGGAACTCCATTCCATAGTAATACATAGAGACATGACTACATGTAACTCTATTCCATAGTACTACATAGAGCCATGACTACATGGAACTCCATTCCATAGTAATACATAGAGACATGACTACATGGAACTCTATTCCACATCAGGTAACTGATGCAGCAGTAGAATCAGATTTAAAAAACAGAGAAAAATACACCTTATGGAACAGCGGAGACTGTGAAGAAGCATGCATTGTAATATTGTTGTATAGTGGTCTTACACATTTTGTATTGTAGATATGTAGTGGTGTAATAATGTTATATGATGTACTGTTTTATATTTTGTTTTTTGTGTGATGTAAGTGCCTTAATGTGTTTGTACCCCCAGGAAGAGTAGCTGCTTCCTTGGCAAGAACTAATGGGGATCCATAATAAACACCAGGAAGAGTAGCTTCTGCCATGGCAGGAACTAATGGGGATCCATAATAAACACCAGGAAGAGTAGCTTCTGCCATGGCAGGAACTAATGGGGATCCATAATAAACCACAGGAAGAGTAGCTGCTGCCTTGGCAGGAACTACTGGGGATCCATAATAAACACCAGGAAGCGTAGCTGCCTTGGCAGGAACTAATGCGAATCCTTAATAAATACAGTTACTATATAGACACCTGATCTTTTACATTTTTTTTATCTTTATTTAACTAGGCAAGTCAGTTAAGAACAAATTCTTATTTTCAATGACGGCCTAGGAAACAGTGGGTTAACTGCCTTGTTCAGGGGCAGAACGACAGATTTTGTACCTTGTCAGCTCAGGGATTTGATCTTGCAACCTTTCAGTTACTGACCCAACGCTCTAACCACTAGGCTACGCTGCCTCCCAATCCCCCCCCATCTGCCCGCCCGCACTCCCATCTCCCGCCCCCATCTGCCTGCCCACCCATCTGCCACCCCCCATCTCCCTGCACCCACATCTGCCACCCCCATCTGCCACCCCCCATCTGCCTGCCCCCCATCTGCCACCCTCCCATCTGCCTGCCTCCCCATCTGCCTGCCCTCCCCATCTGCCTGCCTCCCCATCTGCTACCCCTCCCATCTGCCGCCCCCATCTGCATGCCAACCCATCTGCTTGCCACCCCATCTGCATTGTCCCATCTGCCTGCCCCCATCTGCCTGCTCCCCCATCTGCCTGCCCGCCCATCTGCCACCCCACCCATCTGCCACCCAACCATCTGCCTGACCCACAATCAGCCTGACCCCCATCTGCCCCCCCATCTGCTGCCACATTATCTGAACCATAAGGAGGGGCAACGTACCCCGTTTTTTTGTCCCCCTCACTTTGAAATCACAGAGCAATTAACTGTCATTTCTGCGGGATGAAGAGTTTCAGCTAGTAATGTATCAATATTGATCGCTTGTAAAAATTTGCGATGACATAGCCAATGAGGATATGACTATTTGGATTTCTCCTCAAAATCAAAATGGACACTTTGACTGGATGGATCTCCCATTCTTCTCTTGCCTGGACCATGCAGTGTTCCCTCCAAAAGTGATTGCTGTCCTCATTATGAAATTATCAACTTTTAAAAAATGACCACACACAAACACACACACACACACACATACATACATACATACATACGTGTGTGTGTATGGTCTTTTTTTTAAAGCTGACAATTTCATTGATTGTTTAATGCAAAACTACCAAAACTACTGCTGATGGTGAACCTGAACAATCCAAATCCAAATCTATTGTTTTCCCCGTTCAGTAGGTATATAGCCAGATGAGAGTCGTCTCCAATAGACGACTTTCAACAGTGCATAGATAACAAATTACATAGGTTGTCACTCACTAATAAAGCCTAATAACATGCAAGCCATTTTAGCATTTGAATGCTGAAGGTACCCCGCTGATGTGCAAGATTAGGAACAGGCTGCCTACCTGGCGTTGGTCAATGCGCGAAGCTGGGCACAGTTTGACTACTGATATTACCGGGGTTGTTCGGCATGCGAAATGACTTGTAGATCGACTGTCAACACAGTTACATGCAGTTCGACACTGAAGGAGAGAACTCATCAGTTGTCACAAAAGCTGAGGTATTTTGTAAGGTATGAAGAACGAAATCTGAGCAAAACATTTTAGTGAACCGGTGATTTCGTAACGTTTGAATCCATTTTCTAACCAATGCATGCTACATTTGGATCGTTTTGGGGTCCGCGGACAGATGCACTTGTCTCTTAAACATTTCAAATCAGGGACTGATGGGTATTGGTGAATAATTACATCCCCAAACTTTTTCCCTCACCTTACACTTGTTATTCCAAAAGAACAGACAGTTTTTGGAGGATGATGTGTTGTTGTGTTTTATAGTCTGGAGGAACAGACACAGGGAGAGTGACAGGAAGGGCATAAACAAATTACTGATTCTCTAAACAGTGTCAGAGTACAGTGCCATCACTATCCTCTGTATCTCTGTGTTCTGGGCCTCCGAGTCCAAACGGTGTCAGAGTACAGTACCATCACCAGTCTCTGTGTTCTGGGCCTCCGAATCCAAACGGTGTCACAGTACAGCGCCTGCCTGCCTTCAACCTCAGTTCCCTGCCTCAATTGAACACTCTCTGTGTCAGCGTCCCAAATAAATCACCATATTCCCTACATAGTGCACTAGTTTTAACCAGAGCCCTATGGGGCCCCTATAGGGCTCTGGTTAAAAGTAGTGCACTATGTAGGGAATAGGGTGCCATTTGGGACAAAGCATGTCTACCTTCTCTGCCTTTTTAAAGACTGGCTGCACCACCTCTACACCAGTTCCCTGTCTTGTCTGAGTCAGTCTGTCCTGTCTGAGACAGTCTGTCCTGTCTGCCTTCTATATGCCTGCCTCATCTGTCTGTATTCTGCTCCTAGTCACAGTAGTCAGTCTATCCTGTCTGCCTCATCGGTCTGTCTTCTGCTCCTAGTCACAGTAGTCAGTCTATCCTGTCTGCCTCATCGGTCTGTCTTCTGCTCCTAGTCACAGTAGTCAGTCTATCCTGTCTGCCTCATCGGTCTGTCTTCTGCTCCTAGTCACAGTAGTCAGTCTATCCTGTCTGCCTCATCTGTCTTTCTCCTGCTCCTAGTCACATTACAGTCACAATGCCATCTCTACCACCACCTTGGTTCCCTGCCTCAGAATCAAATCTGCATTCTACAGTGGCTTACAAAAGTATTCACCCCCTTTGGCATTTTTCCTATTTTGTTGCCTTACAACCTGGAATTAAAATAAAACATTTTGGGGGGGTTGTATCATTTGATTTACACAACATGCCGACCACTTTGAAGATGCAAAACATTTTTCCTTGTGAAACAAACAAGAAATAAGACAAAAAAACTGAAAACTTGAGAGTGCATAACTATTCACCCCCCTCCAGTGCATGACCATTCACCCCCCCAAAGTCAATACTTTGTAGAGCCACCTTTTGCAGCAAATACAGCTGCAAGTCTCTTGGGGTATGTCTCTATAAGCTTGGCACATCTAGCCACTGGGATTGTTGCACATCCATCAAAGCAAAACTGCTCCAGATCCTTCAAGTTGAATGGGTTCTGCTGGTGTACAGCAATCTTTAAGTCATACCACAGATTCTCAATTGGATTGAGGTCTGGGCTTTGACTAGGCCATTCCAAGACATTTAAATGTTTCCCCTTAAACCACTCGTGTGTTGACTTAGCAGTATGCTTAGGGTCATTGTCCTGCTGGAAGGTGAACCTCCGTCGCAGTCTCACACCTCTGGAAGACAAACAGGTTTCCCTCAATAATTTCCGCTATCCATCATTCCTTCAATTCTGACCAGTTTCCCAGTCCCTGCCGATGAAAACATCCCCACAGCATGATGCTGCCACCACTGTGCTTCACTGTGGGGATGGTGTTCTCGTGGTGATGAGAGGTGTTGGTTTTGTGCCAGACATAGAGTTTTCCTTGATGGCCAAAAAAGCTACATTTTAGTTTAATCTGACCAGAGTTCCTTCTTCCATATGTGTGGGGAATCTCCCACATGCATTTTGGCAAACACGTTTGCTTATTTTTTTTTCTTTAAGCAATGGCCACTCTTCCGTAATGCCCAGCTCTGTGGAGTGTACGGCTTAAACTGGTCCCCAATATCCGCTGTGGAGCTTAGCAGCTCCTTCGGGGTTATCTTTGGTCTCTTTGTTGCCTCTCTGATTAATATCCTCCTTGCCTGGTCCTTGGGTTTTGGTGGGTGGCCCTCACTAGGCAGGTTTGTTGTAGTGCCATATTCTTTCAGATTTTTTAATAATGGTGCGCCGTGGGATGTTCAAAGTTTCTGATATTTTTTTATAACCCAACCCTGATCTCTACTTCTCCACAACTTTGTCCCTGACCTGTTTGGAGAGCTCCTTGGTCTTCATAGTGCTGCTTGCCTGGTGGTGTTGCAGACTCTGGGGCCTTTCAAAACAGGCGTACAGTATATACACACTCAGATCATATGACACATAAATAAAGTCCACCTGTGTGCAATCTAACTAATTGTGTGACTTCTGAAGGTAATTGGTTGCACCTGATCTTATTTAGGGGCTTCATAGCAAAGGGGGTGAATACATATGCACCCACCACTTTTCAGTTTTTATTTTCATTTCACTTCACCAATTTGGACTATATGTAGGTCCATTACATGGAATCCAAATAAAAATCCATACAAATTACAGGTTGTAATGCAACTAAATAGGAGAAACACCAAGGGGGATGAATACTTTTGCAAGGCACTGTATGTACCTGTCCTCTGTGCCTGTTCCTTTATCAGAGTCTAAACAGGCACAGTACACAGCCTCTGCCTCCAATCCTACTTCTGTTCACCTGCCTCCGACTCAACCCTGCCCTCTCCACGTCTAGCCCCTCTCCTTTCTAGCCCCTCTCCGCGTCTAGCCCCTCTCCGCGTCTAGCCCCTCTCCGCGTCTAGCCCTCTCCGGCGTCTAGCCCTCTCCGGCTAGCCCCGTCTCTCCGGCGTCTAGCCCTCTCCGGCGTCTAGCCCCTCTCCGGCGTCTCCCTCTCCGGCGTCTAGCCCTCTCCGGCGTCTAGCCCTCTCCGGCGTCTAGCCCTCTCCGGCGTCTAGCCCTCTCCGGCGTCCCCTCTCCGGCGTCTAGCCCCTCTCCGGCGTCTAGCCCTCTCCGGCCCCTCGTTTAGCCCTCTCCGGCGTCTAGCCCCTCCCTCTCCGGCGTCTAGCCCCTCTCCGCCCTCTCCGGCGTCTAGCCCCTCTCCGGCGTCTAGCCCCTCTCCGGCGTCTAGCCCTCTCCGGCGTCTAGCCCTCTCCGGCGTCTAGCCCTCTCCATCTGTTCCAATCCAGAAACATTTGACAGATTCTCTAAACAGTATCAAAGTACAGTGCCACCATCTCAACTGCTGTTCCTCAAGTAAACCCTCGCTCTGTCTGTTCCAAGGCTCACTATACGCCTGCAGAGAGAGAGAAAGGGTACATTTCACATTTGACGTTGCAGCACAGTTTCATGAGAGAGGGAGGGGGTAGAGACTGCAGACTTTAGGTACTGTATATGAAACATTACAAAAGAAACTCATAATGAACTAGCAAACTATGCCAGCCTGACAGAAAAAAATGGAACAGTGAAAAATGTGCAAGGCAATCACTTTATTTTACACTCAGCTATTTGGCTTAGTTCCTGTCTTTTCCTTCTAAACCAACCTGTGGAAATGGAACTAGGGCACGTTATACAGTTTGCACGGACTCATCTACTAAGATCTTCCAATTACAAAGAAAGAGATGAGATGAATTCATCGGATTCTCTTTCTTCTGGTATGTTCACTGTTTGATTTAATCACAGATAAAATAGTCATTTCATACAAGGTTCCTCAGTTCTCTATCTGGGCCCAGCAACAACAAAAAAACAAACAAAAAAATGGTGGTAATTTGTGGAATATGCTTTGAAGTTACATTTTATTTGACGGTTACAAGTTTGATTAGTTTTATTTGACGGTTTTATTTGATTAGTTACAAGTATTGCACATCCGTTGACAGTAGCCCTTTACACTTGTACCCGTATGAGAGTTCAAAAATGGCAGATTCGGACACTGATAAGCGCCTCAATTGGAACGCAGTGGCTGTAATGTAACGCGCTATAAATGACGTCAGAGCTCGGGCACTGTGCTTCACAGCGTCGTGTGGACTTTGAAGTTGTCCCCATTCCCCCTGCTAATTCGGAAACTTTGTAACAACATGTTGTCGTCTGAGAGAGGGGAAATGCTATACATTAAGAGGACTCGATGTATTTTGAAAGATAAGGCGTTGAGGATTATAATTACATACAGCTATGAGGTCGTACAACCAAGCCAGAACATCAAAATGTGCAACTCACATCTCCATATCATTAAAACTCATGTCATATACAGTGTCAACGTTAATGATAACTATGTTTGATGTACAAGATGACATGGCGTCATACCCTGGGTTAGTTCTGAACAGAACGTGCGCGTTTGTTCATTGTGAAGAAAATTCCGTCACAGAACACGCAACTGAATGCACGCATAACTACTTTTATAGCTCACCAAAATTATCAATCTGTTTCACTGAATTGCTCTGTGAAAGCCTAACACTGTAAAATCGTATTTTATAACTTAACTAGTCATGTTAGCAATAGAACAAGCTTTTAAATGATGCCCACCTGACCCTGATCACGATTTATAAAATGGTCCGTTTTTTTGGCTTGAGTACGCAACAACAGTAATTGGCGGGGATGCAGGGCCGTGTTCCAAACAGAAGTATAGGTGTACTTGCTCTAGCATGTCAAAGTCACAGATGGGACAAATACGTATAGTTGAAGACTTCTTTGAGTCATAAAAGTGCATTAAAATGACTTACTAACTGTTATTCCTCTCAACCCTTTGTCTTACGTTGCGCCCTGAACCGCGACATTTTCCAGGAATATTCTTTTCACGTTACTTAACGTATTCCGGAGTATTTTCAAATTTAGTTATCAACAAACTCTGTGAAAAGTACAGAACATACAACAAAATCAACAATGTAATGTTTCGGATTCAGTCTTGTGTCAGGTGAACTGTTTTGTCCTCAACTTTGATATAATAATTTTCCCATTATCTACAAACTGATGCCTTTTCAATTACTACCACACTCGTGCTTTTATGTTTCTCCTGTATGGAACATTTTAGTTCAGCTCTATCCATATAGGCCAGTTTCCCAGCGTGTAAAGGGTGAACGTGGTTTATTTCACCCATCAGTAGAGAGTGGTTTACTATGTTTCACAACACCCTCCATAAATCAGCGTACACTCTGTTTGCCTATTTCTGTTAATTGGTTATTTCAGTTTTCGACTTTACTTAGTTATCCTAGTTCCTCCACACCAGCCACCTATCACTGGCCTTGGCACAGACGCTTGCTCCTCACCCTCGCTGCTCTCTGTGTTTCTGTCTGCCAGGAGATTCCACCCACCCATTTGTCAGAGGAGGGATATCACCGTGTCCCTCTGGTGAGTCTGGATACATCCCAAATGGCACCCTATTCCCTATATGGGCCCTGGTCTAAAGTAGTGCACCCTCTTCCCTATATGGGCCCTGGTCTAAAGTAGTCTAAAGTAGTGCACCCTCCTTCCTATATGGGCCCTGGTCTAAAGTAGTGCACCCTCTTCCCTATGGGCCCTGGTCTAAAGTAGTGCACTTTATTCCCTATATGGGCCCTAGTGCACTATATAGGGAATAGGGTGCCATTTGGGACACAGTCCTTCGTCTCCATGCGCTGTTGCTGTCTATCGACCAGCCGAGGGTGGCGCAAAATAGAGCCTGGCATTTCTTCTGATTGTCACATACGTCCTAAAGTGTAAACTAGGTCAAACATGTGTGAGGTGGAGATAATGTTCAACTGCTCAGTCATCCCTCAGAGAGAGGGGGGCGTAGAGGGACCAGGGGACAGGGACCAGGAAGACAGAGAGAGAGAGAGAGAGGGGGGGCAGAGGGACCAGGGGACAGAGAGAGAGGGGGAGGAATGTTCAGCTGCTCAGTCATCCCTCAGAGAGAGGGGGCGTAGAGGGACCAGGGGACAGGGACCAGGAAGACAGAGAGAGAGAGAGAGGGGGGGGCAGAGGGACCAGGGGACAGAGAGAGGGGGGGAGGAATGTTCAACTGCTCAGTCATCCCTCAGAGAGAGGGGGCGTAGAGGGACCAGGGGACAGGGACCAGGAAGACAGAGAGAGAGAGAGAGAGGGGGGGGCAGAGGGACCAGGGGACAGAGAGAGGGGGGGAGGAATGTTCAGCTGCTCAGTCATCCCTCAGAGAGAGGGGGCGTAGAGGGACCAGGGGACAGGGACCAGGAAGACAGAGAGAGAGAGAGAGGGGGGGGCAGAGGGACCAGGGGACAGAGAGAGAGGGGGAGGAATGTTCAGCTGCTCAGTCAGCCCTCAGAGAACAGAGAGGGGGGGATGGAGGGACCAGGGACGGAGGAACCAGGAAGACAGAGAGGGGGGACCAGGGGACAGAGAGAGAGGGGGGGAGGAATGTTCAGCTGCTCAGTCATCCCTCAGAGAACAGAGAGCGAGGGGACGGGGGACGGAGGGACCGCGGGACGGGAGACATGAAGATAGGGGGATGCTCAGCTGCTCAGTCAGCCCTCTGAGAGAACAGAGAGAGAGGGGGAAGTGAGGGAGTGGGGGGCAGAGAGAGTAGAGGGGGAGACAAACAGAGAGAGGGGGGGCAGAGAGTAGAGGGGGAGACAAACAGAGAGACGGGGGGCAGAGAGTAGGGCAATATATCATATACCGGGTATTTGGAACTACTGCAGCTATGGGATGGTTTTTCAATACCATTTGACACTTAAACAACAACAAAATTGTGACCATTTGAAGTTTTAAGTAAATACCTGCAATCAACTTTTGCAATATGTTAGGAGATGAAGAAGATCAAGTTGTTCATTTCACATATAACGTTATGAGCTTGGATTTCTGTCCTGCAAATACTTTAGGTCAGAGACTGTATATTCACAATGCGCTCGTTAGCATTCAGTTAGGATTCTCTATGAGGATTTTACATGTACTTGTGAGCCTTGCTAGCCTTTGGATTACAATAGCGTACCTTGTAGTCAGTGCCGGTATTACCGAATATCCCTGTATGGCACAAGGCTGAGTGAGTGAGAGAGTGAGAGAGTGAGAGAGTGAGTGAGAGAGAGAGAGAGATCAGCCAAAATGTGTAGACCTCCACAAGTCTGGTTCAATTTCCAAATGCCTGAAGGTACAACGCTCGTCTGTACAGACAACAGTACACAAGTATAAACACCATGGGACCACGCAGCCATCCTACCGCTCAGGAAGGAGACGCATTCTGTCTCCTAGAGATGAACGTACTTTGGTGCGAATAACAGCAAAGGACCTTGTGAAGATGCTGGAGGAAACAGGTACAAAAGTATCTATATAGACATAACCTGAAAGGCCGCTCAGCGAGGAAGAAGCCACTGCTCCAAAACCGGCATAAAAAAGCCAGACTACAGTTTGCAAATGCACATGGGGACAAAGATCGTACTTTTTAGAGAAATGTCCTCTGGTCTGATGAAACAAAAATAGAACTGTTTGGCCATAATGACCATTGTTATGTTTGGAGGAAAAAGGGGGAGGCTTGCAAGCCGAAGAAGACCATCCCAACCGTGAAGCACGGGGGTGACAGTATCATGTTGTGGGGGTGCCTTTGCTGCAGGAGGGACTGGTGCACTTCCCAAAATAGATGGCGTCATGAGGAAGGACAAATATGTGGATATATTGAATTAACATCTCAAGACATCAGTCAGGAAGTTAAAGCTTGGATGCAAATGGATCTTCCAAAGTTGTGGCAAAATGGCTTAAGGACAACAAAGTCAAGGTATTGGAGTGGCCATCACAAAGCCCTGACCTCAATTCTATAGAACATTCGTGGGCAGAACTGAAAAGGCGTGTGTGAGCAAGGAGGCCTACAAACCTGACTCACCTCATTGTGGGACGCTTGTGGAAGGCTACCCGAAACGTTTGACCCAAATTCAACAATTTAAAGGCAATGCTACCAAATACTAATTGAGTGTATGTAAACGTCTGACCCACTGGGAATGTGATGAAAGAAATAAACACTGAAATAAAAATCACTCTACTATTATTCTGACATTTCACAGTCTTAAAATAAAGTGGCGATCCTAACTAACCTAAAACAGGAACGTTTTACTAGGATTAAATGTCAGGAATTGTGAAAAACTGAGTTTAAATGTATTTGGCTAAAGGTGTATGTAAACGTCCGACTTCAACCGTATTTCAAAGAATCAGAGACGAAGGTCATCTCAGACCGTCAATCCTCTTCCTGGTGGGATGACCCTTAGGGCATATTTTAAAAAACTGCATTTCCTGTGTTTTTAAATGGACTCTCTTAAGATAATGGCAACCGCTAACGAACTAGCATATATCAGACAAGATACAAATGTAACATTCATAGAAGATATAGTACATGACAGATATTACCTTTGTTATTATACATAGAAGATATAGTACATGACAGATATTACCATGGTTATTATACATAGAAGATATAGTACATGACAGATAGTACCATGGTTATTAGTATTGAATATCTCTCTGTGTAGGCATTAGACCCTTTCTTGCATCATACTGGTGGTCCCTTCATCTCGGCTTTGAAAACCATTGTAGACATTTTTTTGTTGTAGAGCATCTTGTTCCCCCATTAGTCTTTAAGAGCATTGCATATCCAAATCAGATAGCTACCATATCATGCTTAACATAATCAACCTCATCGTTTTCTGTATCTTCTTCCCTCGAGGGAATAGTTGAGATTTGATGAAAAACAGGGATTGACAGTTAATCTGTGAACATTGCAGGGATGGTTTGACAAGACAAATATGTCAGCCTTAAGCCAGTAGGGTATACAGTAGAGATGGAGTGAGGAAAGATAGGAGGAAGAGAGGGACGGAAGAGAGAGACGGAAGAGAGAGAGAGAGACGGAAGAAAGGGACGAGAGAGGGATGGAAGAGAGAGAGAGAGGGAGGGACAGAAGAGAGAGTGAGGGACAGAAGAGAGAGTGAGGGACAGAAGAGAGAGAGAGGGACGGAAGAGAGAGAGGGACGGAAGAGAGAGAGAGGGATGGAAGAGAGAGAGAGGGATGGGAGAGAGAGAGAGAGGGATGGGAGAGAGAGAGAGAGGGATGGGAGAGAGAGAGGGACAGAAGAGAGTTCACACATGACTGAGTGGCCAAAATGCGACTACAACACCATCATTAAGTTTGCTGACAACACAACAGTGGTAGGCCTGATTACCGACAACAATGAGACAGCCTATAGGGAGGAGGTCAGAGACCTGGCAGTGTGGTGCCAGGAAAACAACCTCTCCCTCAATGTGAGCAAGACAAAGGAGCTGATTGTGAACTACAGGAAAAGCTGGGCCTAACAGGCCCCCATTAACATCAACGGGGCTGTAGTGGAGCGGGTCGAGAGTTAAGTTCCTTGGTGTCCACATCACCAACAAACTATCATGGTCCAAACACACCAAGACAGACGTGAAGAGGGCACGACAACACCTTTTCCCCCTCAGGATAGTGAAAAGATTTGGCATGGGTCCTCAGATCCTCAATAAGTTCTACAGCTGCACCATCAAGAGCATCCTGACCGGTTGCATCATCGCCTAGTATAGCAACTGCTAGGCATCTGACCGTAAGGCGGTACAGAGGGTAGTGTGTACGGCCCAGTACATCACTGGGGCCAAGCTTCCTGCCATCCAGGACCTCTATTCCAGGCGGTGTCAGAGGAAGGCCCTAAAAATTGTCAAAGACTCAAGTCACTCAAGTCACAGACTGTTCTCTCTGCTACCACACGGCAAGCGGTACTGGAGCACCAAGTCTGGGTCCAAGTGGCTTCTAAACAGCTTCTACCCCCAAGCCATAAGACTGCTGAACAGTTAATCAAATGGCCACCCAGACTATTTACATTGACAGACCCCTCCCCACCCCAAATGTAGAATATGATTTATCTTTAACTTCCATATGCCTTAACATTCACTACATGATGTCCTTGCTCTGAAGAGGAAGAAACATTCCATTTAATCATTACAAAAAACAGGAACTGATGCCCATGAGACTAAGGTTGTGTCCCAAATAACACCTCATTCCCCATGCTGTTTAACACCTCATTCCCCGTGCAGTTTAACACCTCATTCCCCGTGCAGTTGTAACACCTCATTCCCCATGCAGTTTAACACCTCATTCCCCATGCAGTTGTAACACCTCATTCCCCATGCTGTTTAACACCTCATTCCTCATGCAGTTTAACACCTCATTCCCCATGCTGTTTAACACCTCATTCCCCATGCTGTTTAACACCTCATTCCTCATGCAGTTTAACACCTCATTCCCCATGCAGTTGTAACACCTCATTCCCCATGCAGTTTAACACCTCATTCCCCATGCAGTTGTAACACCTCATTCCCCGTGCAGTTTAACACCTCATTCCCCATGCAGTTGTAACACCTCATTCCCCATGCTGTTTAACACCTCATTCCCCATGCAGTTGTAACACCTCATTCCCCATGCAGTTTAACACCTCATTCCCCATGCAGTTGTAACACCTCATTCCCCATGCTGTTTAACACCTCATTCCCCATGCAGTTTAACACCTCATTCCCCATGCAGTTGTAACACTTCATTCCCCATGCTGTTTAACACCTCATTCCCCATGCTGTTTAACACCTCATTCCCCATGCAGTTTAACACCTCATTCCTCATGCAGTTTAACACCTCATTCCCCATGCAGTTGTAACACCTCATTCCCCGTGCAGTTTAACACCTCATTCCCCATGCAGTTGTAACACCTCATTCCCCGTGCAGTTGTAACACCTCATTCCCCATGCAGTTGTAACACCTCATTCCCCATGCAGTTGTAACACCTCATTCCCCATGCAGTTGTAACACCTCATTCCTCATGCAGTTGTAACACCTCATTCCCCATGCAGTTTAACACCTCATTCCCCATGCAGTTTAACACCTCATTCCCCATGCAGTTGTAACACCTCATTCCCCATGCAGTTTAACACCTCATTCCCCATGCAGTTGTAACACCTCATTCCCCATGCTGTTTAACACCTCATTCCCCATGCAGTTGTAACACCTCATTCCCCATGCAGTTTAACACCTCATTCCCCATGCAGTTTAACACCTCATTCCCCATGCAGTTGTAACACCTCATTCCCCGTGCAGTTGTAACACCTCATTCCCCATGCAGTTGTAACACCTCATTCCCCATGCAGTTGTAACACCTCATTCCCCATGCAGTTTAACACCTCATTCCCCGTGCAGTTTAACACCTCATTCCCCATGCAGTTGTAACACTTCATTCCCCGTGCAGTTGTAACACCTCATTCCCCATGCAGTTGTAACACCTCATTCCCCATGCAGTTGTAACACCTCATTCCCCATGCAGTTTAACACCTCATTCCCCATGCAGTTGTAACACTCATTCCCGTGCAGTTGTAACACCTCATTCCCCATGCAGTTGTAACACCTCATTCCCCATGCAGTTGTAACACCTCATTCCCCGTGCAGTTTAACACCTCATTCCTCGTGCAGTTGTAACACCTCATTCCCCGTGCAGTTGTAACACCTCATTCCCCGTGCAGTTGTAACACCTCATTCCCCGTGCAGTTGTAACACCTCATTCCCGTGCAGTTGTAACACCTCATTCCCCGTGCAGTTGTAACACCTCATTCCCGTGCAGTTGTAACACCTCATTCCCCGTGCAGTTGTAACACCTCATTCCCGTGCAGTTGTAACACCTCATTCCCCGTGCAGTTGTAACACCTCATTCCCCGTGCAGTTGTAACACCTCATTCCCCGTGCAGTTGTAACACCTCATTCCCCGTGCAGTTGTAACACCTCATTCCCCGTGCAGTTGTAACACCTCATTCCCCATGCAGTTGTAACACCTCATTCCCCATGCAGTTGTAACACCTCATTCCCCATGCAGTTGTAACACCTCATTCCCCGTGCAGTTGTTACACCTCATTCCCCATGCAGTTGTAACAGTCGTCGTATGAAGGTGAGGACCAAAGCACAGCGTGGTAAGTGTTCATGTTATTTTTCAATTTAAACTGAACCCAAAATAAAATAACAAAGAGACAGAACGAAAACCAAAAGTTCTGTCAGGTGCAGAAACACAAAACAACTACCCACAAGACACAGGTGGGAAAAGGCTACCTAGGTATGGTTCTCAATCAGAGACAACGATAGACAGCTGCCTCTGATTGAGAACCACACCCGGCCAAAACATAGAAATAGAGAACATAGAACACAAAAACATAGAATGCCCATCCCAACTCACGACCTGACCAAACCAAAATAGAGACATAAAAAGTATCTCTGAGGTCAGGGCGTGACAGCAGTGTGCTACTTTTGTCCATAGCCCTATGAGCACTATATAGAGAATAGGATAGAACAGTCAAGTTATCTAGGACAGGACAAGATAGGACAGTCAAGTTATCCAGGACAGGACAAGATAGGACAGTCAAGTTACCCAGGACAGGACAAGATAGGACAGTTGAGTTATCCAGGTCACTTCTCTACTTCTCTAGCAGTTCAAATAGGGAAACTCCTCATTCAGATAGGAGGACTGTAGTTAGACTAGTTACTCCAGTAGATCTCCATTTAGACTAGTTACTCCAGTAGATCTACAGTTAGACTAGTTTACCCCAGCAGCTCTCCAGTTAGACTAGTTTACCCCAGTAACTCTCCAGTTAGACTAGTTTACTCCAGCAGCTCTCCATTTAGACTAGTTTACTCCAGCAGCTCTCCATTTAGACTAGTTTACTCCAGCAGCTCTCCATTTAGACTAGTTTACTCCAGCAGCTCTCCATTTAGACTAGTTACCTCAGCAGCTCTCCATTTAGACTAGTTTACTCCAGCAGCTCTCCATTTAGACTAGTTTACCCCAGTAACTCTCCAGTTAGACTAGTTTACTCCAGCAGCTCTCCATTTAGACTAGTTTACTCCAGCAGCTCTCCATTTAGACTAGTTTACTCCAGCAGCTCCACAGTTAGTTGCTACAGGCTTCATTTCATTTGCATTCCAAACTGGTGATTACACTTCTCTCAGAGAGCCCAAGAGGCATCAATATTTGAGATTGTGTGCCGAAGCCCATATCACTGTGTGTATCTCTCAGCTCAGAGCAGCACCTCTCCTTGTCTGTGTTCTTATGATCCTAACCTCTTTGATGGCACTCCAGCTGGCTCCAGTCTTAAAATCTGCGTCCCAAATAGCACCCTATTCCCTACATAGTGCACTACTTTTGACCAGGGCATATATATGGAATAGGGTGCCATTTTGGGACACAGATTTAGTCCTTTGGTGTGTGAGTGTGGCACCATAGGGGGCAATGGCTGGCAGTGACACGTTTCTCAAATCTCACTCCACTTTAAGTATGGAGGTCTGATCACTGTGGCTCTCTAAGGTGCGCGATGATAGAAACATGAGAAACGTGGTTGGAAACGTTCCTGCTTCCTCTAGTTGTAAATAACAAAGCAATGATATCAGATACAGATGTAAGAATATAAGAACAGAGATATCGGATATAAAAAAAGGTGTAAGAAATGAGTTTGTGTTGGCCCCCCAAAAAGATGACACGTTATTATCGGAACTACAACAAACTTACTAAAGTCCCTGACCCACACTGTGTTGTTACTTTAGTGGAGTAAAAAAAAAAACTTCCTGCTCTTTAAACGCAGTGGGACCCATCTCCTGTTCTTCAGATGTGTCTTCACTGACCTGATTAGTCTGTGAAACACAAACAGTCCTCAGTTCTTCACTGACCTGATTAGTCTGTGAAACACAAACAGTCCTCAGTTCTTCACTGTCCTGATTAGTCTGTGAAACACAAACAGTCCTCAGTTCTTCACTGTCCTGATTAGTCTGTGAAACACAAACAGTCCTCAGTTCTTCACTGTCCTGATTAGTCTGTTAAACAAAACAGTCCTCAGTTCTTCACTGTCCTGATTAGTCTGTTAAACACAAACAGTCCTCAGTTCTTCACTGTCCTGATTAGTCTGTTAAACACAAACAGTCCTCAGTTCTTCTGGGCTCTAAAGTTCTGCAGGATATATAGATATATTTTTATAAATTTCATGAGCACCTGTCCTGTACACACACACACATATTTTTTTTAAATTTTATTTATTCAACCTTTACTTAACTAAGCAAGTCAGTTAAGATCAAATTCTTATTTACAATGACAGCCTAACCAGACCAAACCCGGACGACGCTGGGACAATTGTGCGCCGCCCTATGGGACTCCCAATCACGGCCTGGATGTGATTCAGCCTGGATTCGAACCAGAGACTGTATTTTCGACCTCTTGCACCGAGATGACTGTACATAGGACAGCGATCACTTTCAAAACTTTACAATAACTTACAAGCCTAACTATCAACGTTTTAACTGAAGTAATGCTGACCTGACATGGAACAGTATGATATGAATGGTCATGTATTGTGATACTCATTCAAGAAACGTTAATGTCGTACTCTACAAGTAATAGTAGTAATAAGACAAGTAATAGTAATAAGACAAGTAATAGACAAGTAATAGTAATAAGACAAGTAATAGACAAGTAATGGTAATAAGACAAGTAATAGACAAGTAATGGTAATAAGACAAGTAATAGACAAGTAATAGTAATAAGACAAGTAATAGACAAGTAATAGTAATAAGACAAGTAATAGTAGTAATAAGACAAGTAATAGTAGTAATAAGACAAGTAATAGACAAGTAATAGTCACTGTCGTCCATTGACCCAGGCCTTCCGTTCCATTGTCCAATCTAGCATACCACTTAGATCACATTTATTTTTTATTTTTTTAAAGTAATTTGCTAGTGGAGTTGTCTCTGGATGAAAAGGGGACTCCTACTGTGGCACAAGAGTCGATAGTGACAATATATATGAGCTTGTGTAGTGGTTAACTGTGTTCTCTGCCCTTCCCTGGCTGAAATCAATACTGTGATCTACAAGAGTTCTTATGTCGATATGATTCATATGGTGTTGGAAGGTCCTGTGTGTGTGTGTGTGTGTGTGTGTATGTATGTATGTATGCATGCGTGTGTGTGTGTGTTTTTTAAGTTTTACTATCCTTGTGGGGACCAGAAGGCATTTCACAGGTCTCCACAAGAAAAAATGCTATTTTAAGCTTTAGGTTCACGGTTAGAAGTTTGGGGTTAAGGTTAGGTTAGGGAAAATAGGATTCTGAATGGGAATCAGTTGTTTGGTCCCAGCAAGGTTTGTAAAACACACTAACTTACACCCGTCACATCTAACATAACTGGCTCATCTTCCAGACATGACACAGGAATGATCTCTGTTATACAGGTCGACACAGGAATGATCTCTGTTATCCAGGTCGACACAGGAATGATCTCTGTTATACAGGTCGACACAGGAATGATCTCCGTTATACAGGTCGACACAGGAATGATCTCTTATACAGGTCGACACAGGAATGATCTCTGTTATACAGGTCGACACAGGAATGATCTCTGTTATACAGGTCGACACAGGAATGATCTCTGTTATACAGGTCGACACAGGAATGATCTCTGTTATACAGGTCGACACAGGAATGATCTCTGTTATACAGGTCGACACAGTAATGATCTCTGTTATCCAGGTCGACACAGGAATGATCTCTGTTATACAGGTCGACACTGTAATGATCTCTGTTATACAGGTCGACACAGTAATGATCTCTGTTATCCAGGTCGACACAGTAATGATCTCTGTTATCCAGGTCGACACAGGAATGATCTCTGTTATACAGGTCGACACAGGAATGATCTCTGTTATACAGGTCGACACAGTAATGATCTCTTATACAGGTCGATACTATAATGATCTCTCTTATACAGATAGACACTATTGGCTGCATAGGAAATGCAGTAGAGTACAATGGTCAAATATTATAACTTGTCATCTTCAGGGCCAACACCAACTAATTTTTTGTAACTTTATATCAGATATCTAAATTACATTGATATGGATTCGTTTTTTTTTATAGGTTTACCGCTCGCAAGAAAAGCATCATCACTGTACTTGTGAAACAAATTGAAAAGGCCTCTCTCTCTCTGAAGTGCCTCTTCTTCGGTAGCTAGCTAGGCCAGTTAGCTAGACTAGCTTTGGCCAGTTAGCTAGACTAGCTAGGCCAGTTAGCTAGACTAGCTAGGCCAGTTAGCTAGACTAGCTTTGGCCAGTTAGCTAGACTAGCTTTGGCCAGTTAGCTAGACTAGCTTTGGCCAGTTAGCTAGACTAGCTTTGGCCAGTTAGCTAGACTAGCTTTGGCCAGTTAGCTAGACTAGCTATGGCCAGTTAGCTAGACTCAGCCGTTAATCGGTAAGTCTCTACTTTATACTGTATCTGCTGGATTTGTGTTCTGTGGGTTTCTGCCTGTGCTAGATTAGTTAGTGTTGTCCTCTGGTCTACTACTTAGCTACAGTATGTCGACTGTGGAGGCCAGCTAGCTAGGCCAGTTAGCTAGACTAGCTAGGCCAGTTAGCTAGACTAGCTAGGCCAGTTAGCGAGACTAGCTATGGCCAGTTAGCTAGACTAGCTTTGGCCAGTTAGCTAGACTAGCTTTGGCCAGTTAGCTAGACTAGCTTTGGCCAGTTAGCTAGACTAGCTTTGGCCAGTTAGCTAGACTAGCTTTGGCCAGTTAGCTAGACTAGCTTTGGCCAGTTAGCTAGACTAGCTTTGGCCAGTTAGCTAGACTAGCTTTGGCCAGTTAGCTAGACTAGCTTTGGCCAGTTAGCTAGACTAGCTTTGGCCAGGAGTTCTATTACCAATGGCAGCTAGGATGGGTGATATGACACACAGTCACTGCTCTATTACCAATGGCAGCTAGGATGGGTGATATCTGACACACAGTCACTGTTCTACTACCAATGGCAGCTAGGATGGGTGATATCTGATACACAGTCACTGCTCTATTACCAATGGCAGCTAGGATGGGTGATATCTGATACACAGTCACTGCTCTATTACCAATGGCAGCTAGGATGGGTGATATCTGACACACAAACAAGTACTATGTTGAAGATTGAACAGGTCAGATTAAACCTAGCCAATTATGATCTCCCCGTCAAATGACTAGGCTGTCGTCAGGCAAAAAAAAAAAAACATTTCCAGTCCATCTGTAGAAGTAGGCAGAGGTTGAGGCACAGTTCATTAGTGACACATGGAATGAAAAGTGTGTTGATATTAGTGTATTATTAGTAAATCATCTCATTGTGGGATGTGTTGAGTGCCAGGTCTCTGAACCTCACATTGTGAACACATACAATCACTGTTACCGATGGCAGTTAGGTGACATGACACACAAGCGTGATATGACACACAAACTATAGTTTGTTAACAAAAAATTTCTGGAGTTGGTTGAAAAATGAGTTTTAATGACTCCAATCTAAGTGTATGTAAACTTCCAACTCCAACTGTACTATGTCGAAGTTTGAATAGGTCAAGACTAAACCTACCTAACTTTATTCTCTCCATCGACGACCGTTGATGAGCAGGCAACAGGCAGACCAGCACCCCACTGATAGGCATAGCAGATCAACTCCTGGCAAAGATACCAGTCAGTCACAGACAAACACACACAGAGCACTGATTACATTATCAATAGTGGTTATGATTAGCCTGGTGGAACCAACCTGACCACTGCGTTCATCTTTCTATTTCACTTCAGATATCGAGATACATGAAGCGATCAGGCAGGTTCCACCAGGCTAAGTTATGCCCTGGACATGAAGCGATCAGGCAGGTTCCACCAGGCTAAGTTATGCCCTGGACATGAAGCGATCAGGCAGGTTCCACCAGGCTAAGTTATGCCCTGGACATGAAGCGATCAGGCAGGTTCCACCAGGCTAAGTTATGCCCTGGACATGAAGCGATCAGGCAGGTTCCACCAGGCTAAGTTATGCCCTGGACATGAAGCGATCAGGCAGGTTCCACCAGGCTAAGTTATGCCCTGGACATGAAGCGATCAGGCAGGTTCCACCAGGCTAAGTTATGCCCTGGACATGAAGCGATCAGGCAGGTTCCACCAGGCTAAGTTATGCCCTGGACATGATATGTATCTAAGAAGTAGAAAATAAGCAACAAATAATGTCCGTATTACATCAATTGTTTCACAATTGGGTTATTAAAATGTATCAAAGTTATGAAGTGGTTACCTTCCATATTTGTATAAATGACGAGCCTGTTGAAGCTGTTGACGCTGACAGGGGAAGGTTTCTGGCCGGATACTGGCCAACATATGTCTGACTGTTCCGTTCATATGAATGTTCAGCGAGGTCATGTGACTGACTGTTCCGTTCATAGGAATGTTCACAGCGAGGTCATGTGACTGACTGTTCCGTTCATAGGAATGTTCACAGCGAGGTCATGTGACTGACTGTTCCATTCATAGGAATGTTCAGCGAGGTCATGTGACTGACTGACTGTTCCATTCATAGGAATGTTCAGCGAGGTCATGTGACTGACTGACTTCCATTCATAGGAATGTTCAGCGAGGTCATGTGACTGACTGTTCCGTTCATAGGAATGTTCACAGCGAGGTCATGTGACTGACTGTTCCATTCATAGGAATGTTCACAGCGAGGTCATGTGACTGACTGTTCCATTCATAGGAATGTTCACAGTGAGGTCATGTGACTGACTGTTCCATTCATAGCAATGTTCACAGTGAGGTCATGTGACTGACTGTTCCATTCATAGGAATGTTCACAGTGAGGTCATGTGACTGACTGTTGGTGTGATGGTGCTTTGCTGGTAACACTGTCAGTCATTTATTTAGAATTCAAGGCACACTTAACCAGTGTGGATCCAACAGCATTCTGCAGTGATATGCCATCCCACCTGGTTTGTGCATAGTGGGACTATCATTTGTTTTTAAACAGGACAATGACCCAAAACACACCTCCAGGCTGTGTAAGGCCTATTTGACCAAGGAGAGTGATGGAGTGCTGCATCAGATGACCTGGCCTCCATAAATCACCTGACCTAAACCCAAGTGAGATGGTTTGGGATGAGTCGGACCACTGGAAAAGCAGCCAACAAGTGCTCAGCATATGTGAGAAGTCCTTAAAGACTGTTGGAAAAGCATTCCTGAGGAGGCTGGTTGAGAATATGCCAAGAGTGTGCAAAGCTGTCATCAAGGCAAAGGGTGTCTACTTTGAAGAATCTGAAATAAACTATTTTGATTTAACACTTTTTTGGTTACTACATGATTCCATATGTGTTATTTCATAGTGTTGAAGTCTTCACTATTATTCTACAATGTAGAAAATAGTAAAAATACAGATAAACTCTGGAATGAGTAGGTGTCTCCAAACTTTTGACTGGTACTGTACTTCTGGACAGACTGAAGAGGTGGGTTGGCCTCTCCGGTCCAGTTCTAAACTGGTTTAAGACCCATTTAACCGGTCAAGAGTCTTTTTCTGAACACAACTCAGAGGAAATACATATCACAGGTGACATTCAGTCTATATATGGTATCCCCTGACATCGTTATCAGAAAGCACAGCATTGATTTTTCCCTGCTGCGCAGACGATACACAACTTTACATTTCTGTGGTCACCAGAGGATTTTAGCTTCACAGATGAATAATTTAACTCTATTAGTTATTTAAAAACACTTGGATGGCTCACAACTTCCTTCAGATAAAAATCTGGAGACGACCGAGGAAGACCGACAAGACCGGGGAAGACCGAGGAAGACCGACAAGACCGAGGAAGACCGACAAGACCGAGGAAGACCGAGGAAGACCGACAAGACCGGGGAAGACCGACAAGACCGAGGAAGACCGACAAGACCGAGGAAGACCGACAAGACCGAGGAAGACCGACAAGACCGAGGAACTTATTGTTGGGGCCAAAGCACAGAGACAGAATCTGGCCGCACATTTTAATTAACGGGAAAGAAAGATCAAACACCAGGTAAAATAAAAACCTGTGTTATTTTGGATTCTGAACTCAATTTCAACTCATTAGGAATTATGATCAAAAAATAGCTTTTTACCACCTGAGGAACAGCTGAGGTTGTTTCTCTCTGTCTATATAAAACGTCCCATAGTTGTCAGTGCATGTCATGAGGTCGAAGGAATTGTCCGAGACGGGATTGTGACGAGGCACAGATCTGGGGAAGGGTACCATAAAATAAAAAATGTCTGCATCATTGAAGGTCCCCAAGTACACAGTGGCTTCCATCATTCGTCATTATGGGGTATTGTGATGTCATTATGGGGTATTGTGATGTCATTATGCGGTATTGTGATGTCATTATGTAGAGATTGATGGGGGGGAGTGAACTATTTAATACATTTTAAAACAAGGCTGTGACATACATTTTTTTGGGGGGTCTGAATACTTTCCGAATGCACTGTAAGGCATTTTTCAAAAGGGATTTGTTGGTTTTCAGGGGCAGTCGCTCTTCAACACATCGAGGGGGTGACAACAGTGAAATAAACAGCAGAGGAGTAGCAGCGTAAATTGTACAGAGGAACAACAATTCCCTGAAGGAGAGGCACTGCAGGATGGATGGAGCTATCTAATTAGCCAATACACACACCCACATCTTACAAAATCCAGACTACTAAAGGGATCCAGGAATCAAAGGCACAACTTCCTCTTTAGGCAGAAATATATTTTTTTAAAGAAGCGCAGCGACATTCAAAAAAAAGTGTTGGGTTAGTGAAACGCTTCCCTCTGTGGATTCCCCCTCTCATCATGGAGGTCTGGCCTCTGCTCTGCTCAGCAACCAGTTTGCCTGAAGCTATGCCAATTCCCCTAAGGAATAGTTCCTTTTAAAAAAAAATTAAAAATGAGAAAATTGGTAAAAGAAGAGACTTGAACGTATTCTTCCATATTGTAGCAACAGCAACAACAAAAACACAACACTCCAGACACTAACACACGACGTGCGCCCCAAACGACATCCTTCCCTATATAGTGCACTACTTTTGACCAAGGACGGGTGAATACTAGTGTGCTACACAGGGAACCATATGGGTCACACATAACAGAGTAACACATTCTCCACACTCAGAAGACTGTAACCATGTGTTTACTTGGCCTCAACTGAACAACAGATCGGTCTGAAATAGAAACTGACTTCAGCATCTTTATTGTCCCGTCCCCGGGGGATGTGTGTGTGTGGGTGTGTGGGTGTGTGTGTGTGTGTGTGTGTGTGTGTGTGCATCCAAGCAAAGGCTTTTCCCACATCACTGTTGGCAGTCCTAGCTGTTCCTTCACACACACAGCAGACAGGGTTGTACAGTACACACACACACACACACACACACGGTACTGTAAGAATAATTTAGTGAGCAATGTCAAAGTGGCCCCTCATGTTCCACTGTCAGGTTCTCTCCATAATGGAGCAGTCTAGTTCAGTCGGAACAGCTGTGGCCCTCCTCTCCCTGCCGGGGCCAGCTGGGACATGGACGGACAGAGATAGAGACAGAGAGAGACAGAAACAGAGAGAGAGAGAGCAAGGGAGATAGCGAGAGAGCGAGAGAGAGAGAGCACGGGAGATAGCGAGAGCGAGCACGGGAGATAGCGAGAGAGAGCACAGGAGATAGCGAGAGAGAGCACGGGAGATAGAGAGAGAGAGCACAGGAGATAGCGAGAGAGAGCACGGGAGATAGCGAGAAGAGCACAGGAGATAGAGAGAGAAAGCACGGAGATAGCTCGAGAAAAGCACGGAGATAGCGAAAGAGAGAGAGAGCACGTGAGATAGCGAAAGAGAGAGAGAGCACGTGAGATAGCGAAAGAGAGAGAGCACGTGAGATAACGAAAGAGAAGAGAGCACGGGAGATAGCGAAAGAGAGCACGGGAGATAGCGAGAGAGAGACGGGAGATAGCGAAAGAGAGAGAGAGCACGGGAGATAGCAAAAGAGAGAGAGAGAGCACGGGAGATAGCGAAAGAGAGAGCACGTGAGATAGCGAAAGAGAGAGAGCACGGGAGATAGCGAGAGAGAGCACGTGAGATAGCGAGAGAGAGCACGTGAGATAGCGAGAGAGAGCACGTGAGATAGCGAAAGAGAGAGAGAGCACGTGAGATAGCGAAAGAGAGAGAGCACGTGAGATAACGAAAGAGAGAGAGAGCACGGGAGATAGCGAGAGAGAGCACGGGAGATAACGAAAGAGAGAGAGACACGGAGATAGCGAGAGAGAGCACGGGAGATAGCGAGAGAGAGCACGGGAGATAGCGAAGAGAGCACGGGAGATAGAGAGAGAGCACAGGAGATAGCGAGAGAGAGCACGGGAGATAGCGAGAGAGAGCACAGGAGATAGCGAGAGAGAAAGCATGGGAGATAGCTCGAGAAAAGCACGGGAGATAGCGAGAGAGAGAGCACGTGAGATAGCGAAAGAGAGAGAGAGCACTTGAGATAGCGAAAGAGAGAGAGCACGTGAGATAACGAAAGAGAGAGAGAGCACGGGAGATAGCGAAAGAGAGCACGGGAGATAGCGAGAGAGAGCACGAGATAGCGAAAGAGAGAGAGAGAGCACGGGAGATAGCAAAAGAGAGAGAGCACGGGAGATAGCGAAAGAGAGAGAGCACGGGAGATAGCGAAAGAGAGAGAGCACGGGAGATAGCGAGAGAGAGCACGGGAGATAGCGAGAGAGAGCACGTGAGATAGCGAAAGAGAGAGAGAGCACGTGAGATAGCGAAAGAGAGAGAGAGAGCACGTGAGATAGCGAAAGCGAGAAAGAGAGCACGTGAGATAGCGAAAGAGAGAGAGAGAGCACGGGAGATAGCGAGAGAGAGCACGTGAGATAGCGAGAGAGAGCACGGGAGATAGCGAGAGAGAGCACGGGAGATAGCGAGAGAGCACGGGAGATAGCGAGAGAGAGCATGGGAGATAGCACACGGGAGATAGCGAGAGAGAGCACGGGAGATAGCGAGAGAGAGCACGGGAGATAGCGAGATAGCACGGGAGATAGCGAAAGACAGAGAGAGAGCACGGGAGATAGCGAGAGAGAGAGAGAGAGCACGGGAGATAGCGCGAGAGAGAGAGAGAGCACGGGAGATAGCGAGAGAGCACGGGAGATAGCGAAAGAGAGAGAGAGCACGGGAGATAGCGAAAGAGAGAGAGAGAGCACGGGAGATAGCGAGAGAGCACGGGAGATAGCGAGAGAGAGCACGGGAGATAGCGAGAGAGAGCACGGGAGATAGCGAGAGAGAGCACGGGAGATAGCGAGAGAGAGCACGGGAGATAGCGAGAGAGAGCACGGGAGATAGCGAGAGAGAGCACGTGAGATAGCGAGAGAGAGCACGGGAGATAGCGAGAGAGAGCACAGGAGATAGCGAGAGAGAAAGCACGGAGATAGCGAGAGAGAAAGCACGGAGATAGCGAAAGAGAGAGAGAGCACGTGAGATAGCGAAAGAGAGAGAGAGCACGTGAGATAGCGAAAGAGAGAGAGCACGTGAGATAACGAAAGAGAGAGAGAGCACGGGAGATAGCGAAAGAGAGCACGGGAGATAGCGAGAGAGAGCACGGGAGATAGCGAAAGAGAGAGAGAGAGCACGGGAGATAGCAAAAGAGAGAGAGAGAGCACGGGAGATAGCATGAGAGAGCACGGGAGATAGCGAAAGAGAGAGAGCACGGGAGATAGCGAAAGAGAGAGAGCACGGGAGATAGCGAGAGAGAGCACGTGAGATAGCGAGAGAGAGCACGTGAGATAGCGAAAGAGAGAGAGAGCACGTGAGATAGCGAAAGAGAGAGAGCACGTGAGATAACGAAAGAGAGAGAGGGGAGATAGCGAGAAGAGCACGGGAGATAACGGAGAGAGAGCACGGGAGATAGCGAGAGAGAGCACGGGAGATAGCGAGAGAGAGCACGGGAGATAGCGAGAGAGCACGGGAGATAGCGAGAGAGAGCACGGGAGATAGAGAGAGAGCACGGGAGATAGCGAGAGAGAGCACGGGAGATAGCGAAAGAGAGAGAGCACGGGAGATAGCAAAAGAGAGAGAGCACGGGAGATAGCAAAAGAGAGCACGGGAGATAGCGAAAGAGAGAGCACGGGAGATAGCGAAAGAGAGAGCACGGGAGATAGCGAAAGAGAGAGCATGGGGGAAAGCGAGAGAGAGAGAGAGAGAGAGCGCGCAGGATAGCGAGAGAGAGAGAGAACGGGAGATAGCGAGAGAGAGAGCGCGCGAGAGAGAGAGAGGGAGGGAGGGAGAGAGAGAGATAGCGAGAGAGAGCGAGAGACAGAGCGAGAGAGAAATGGAGAGAAAGGAGCAGGGGATGACTCATTTATGGAACAAAATGTAAACAAACCTCAATCTCATCGTATTTCTTAAAAATGTTTTTTTTTATATATTCAATTTGGTAATCCAGCAACCACTGCAACAACCCATTGTAAAACATTCCCAATCTAAACTAACGTAAACGATCGTGTACGATGAATTTGAAACACATTTTCAACTTAGTATGGTTTTCAAATGATGGAACGGTCTAGACACGGTGCAATAGAACATGTAGTCCAGCCTGATACAGTGGTTTCTCTCCAGTCCCAGGAACCAGACCTGGGGTTCATGTAATCCAGCCTGATACAGTGGTTTCTCTCCAGTTTCTCTCCAGTCCCAGGAACCAGACCTGGGGTTCATGTAGTCCAGCCTGATACAGTGGTTTCTCTCCAGTCCCAGGAACCAGACCTGGGGTTCATGTAATCCAGCCTGATACAGTGGTTTCTCTCCAGTCCCAGGAACCAGACCTGGGGTTCATGTAGTCCAGCCTGATACAGTGGTTTCTCTCCAGTCCCAGGAACCAGACCTGGGGTTCATGTAGTCCAGCCTGATACAGTGGTTTCTCTCCAGTTTCTCTCCAGTCCCAGGAACCAGACCTGGGGTTCATGTAATCCAGCCTGATACAGTGGTTTCTCTCCAGTCCCAGGAACCAGACCTGGGGTTCATGTAGTCCAGCCTGATACAGTGGATTCCCTCCAGTCCCAGGAACATGTAGTCCAGCCTGATACAGTGGTTTCTCTCCAGTCCCAGGAACCAGACCTGGGGTTCATGTAGTCCAGCCTGATACAGTGGTTTCTCAGTCCCAGGAACCCGACCTGGGGTTCATGTAATAGCCTGATACAGTGGTTTCTCTCCAGTTTCTCTCAGTCCCAGGAACCAGACCTGGGGTTCATGTAGTCCAGCCTGATACAGTGGTTTCTCTCCAGTCCCAGGAACCCGACCTGGGGTTCATGTAATCCAGCCTGATACAGTGGTTTCTCTCCAGTCCCAGGAACCAGACCTGGGGTTCATGAAGCATTCTAAATCATTTCATATACTTTACCCGCGCTGGGTTGAGCTTGTCTGGTGCAATGAAAACCAAATAGAGATCTAGTTTTAAAACATACGATCAACAAATTACACATATTTTAACATTTCTGCTAGGCACAGGAAGTATAGAATAATATACACAGTGAAACCATCCTCAATAGGTCAGCACCAGCTACGGTATTTAACTTTAAATTATACAGCGGAGCCTATTAAGATTTACAAATGGAAACCTGTCAAGAGGCATAGGAGGACAGTAGAAATAGAAGACACATCACATAGAGGACAGTAGAAATAGAAGATACATAGGAGGACAGTAGAAATAGAAGACACATCACATAGGAGGACAGTAGAAATAGAAGACATCACATAGAGGACAGTAGAAATAGAAGACACATCACATAGAGGACAGTAGAAATAGAAGACACATCACATAGAGGACAGTAGAAATAGAAGACACATCACATAGAGGACAGTAGAAATAGAAGACACATCACATAGAGGACAGTAGAAATAGAAGACACATCACATAGAGGACAGTAGAAATAGAAGACACATCACATAGGAGGACAGTAGAAATAGAAGACACATCACATAGAGGACAGTAGAAATAGAAGACACATCACATAGAGGACAGTAGAAATAGAAGACACATCACATAGAGGACAGTAGAAATAGAAGACACATCACATAGGAGGACAGTAGAAATAGAAGACACATCACATAGGAGGACAGTAGAAATAGAAGACACATCACATAGAGGACAGTAGAAATAGAAGACACATCACATAGGAGGACAGTAGAAATAGAAGACACATCACATAGAGGACAGTAGAAATAGAAGACACATCACATAGAGGACAGTAGAAATAGAAGACACATCACATAGAGGACAGTAGAAATAGAAGACACATCACATAGAGGACAGTAGAAATAGAAGACACATCACATAGAGGACAGTAGAAATAGAAGACACATCACATAGAGGACAGTAGAAATAGAAGACACATCACATAGAGGACAGTAGAAATAGAAGACACATCACATAGAGGACAGTAGAAATAGAAGACACATCACATAGAGGACAGTAGAAATAGAAGACACATCACATAGAGGACAGTAGAAATAGAAGACACATCACATAGAGGACAGTAGAAATAGAAGACACATCACATAGAGGACAGTAGAAATAGAAGACACATCACATAGAGGACAGTAGAAATAGAAGACACATCACATAGAGGACAGTAGAAATAGAAGACACATCACATAGAGGACAGTAGAAATAGAAGACACATCACATAGAGGACAGTAGAAATAGAAGACACATCACATAGAGGACAGTAGAAATAGAAGACACATCACATAGGAGGACAGTAGAAATAGAAGACACATCACATAGAGGACAGTAGAAATAGAAGACACATCACATAGAGGACAGTAGAAATAGAAGACACATCACATAGAGGACAGTAGAAATAGAAGACACATCACATAGAGGACAGTAGAAATAGAAGACACATCACATAGAGGACAGTAGAAATAGAAGACACATCACATAGGAGGACAGTAGAAATAGAAGACACATCACATAGAGGACAGTAGAAATAGAAGACACATCACATAGAGGACAGTAGAAATAGAAGACACATCACATAGAGGACAGTAGAAATAGAAGACACATCACATAGAGGACAGTAGAAATAGAAGACACATCACATAGAGGACAGTAGAAATAGAAGACACATCACATAGAGGACAGTAGAAATAGAAGACACATCACATAGAGGACAGTAGAAATAGAAGACACATCACATAGAGGACAGTAGAAATAGAAGACACATCACATAGAGGACAGTAGAAATAGAAGACACATCACATAGAGGACAGTAGAAATAGAAGACATATCACATAGAGGACAGTAGAAATAGAAGACACATCACATAGAGGACAGTAGAAATAGAAGACACATCACATAGAGGACAGTAGAAATAGAAGACACATCACATAGGAGGACAGTAGAAATAGAAGACACATCACATAGAGGACAGTAGAAATAGAAGACACATCACATAGAGGACAGTAGAAATAGAAGACACATCACATAGAGGACAGTAGAAATAGAAGACACATCACATAGAGGACAGTAGAAATAGAAGACACATCACATAGAGGACAGTAGAAATAGAAGACACATCACATAGAGGACAGTAGAAATAGAAGACACATCACATAGGAGGACAGTAGAAATAGAAGACACATCACATAGAGGACAGTAGAAATAGAAGACACATCACATAGAGGACAGTAGAAATAGAAGACACATCACATAGGAGGACAGTAGAAATAGAAGACACATCACAGAGGACAGTAGAAATAGAAGACACATCACATAGGAGGACAGTAGAAATAGAAGACACATCACATAGGAGGACAGTAGAAATAGAAGACACATCACATAGGAGGACAGTAGAAATAGAAGACACATCACATAGGAGGACAGTAGAAATAGAAGACACATCACATAGGAGGACAGTAGAAATAGAAGACACATCACATAGAGGACAGTAGAAATAGACGACACAGTAGAAATACATCACAACATAACAGGGGAAGATAAACATCTATGTCAATTATGAATCCATACAGGGTTAATATATGTTAATATATGTTAATATATGTTAATGTAAAAAAAAACATAATTATGCTACATGTTGAGCAACGCTATCGTCATATCCGACACGAATACAATTAATTCATCCAACGTCTTTTTTTTGTGATGTTACCATTTGTCTTTGCAGAAAATCTCACCATGTTCACTGTGAAGGGATGTTTAGTAACACAGTCAACAGCTCCGATCATTTGGTATACGAGTCATTTGGGAGAGTAAAAATACGGAATTGGGGCAGTGAGCGTGCAGCACGAATCCCCCCCCCCTACACTGTGATTCTAGATCTGACTGTATAAACAGTACAACTGCATAGACACACACCCCTCTAGTGGCAGAACCAAGTTGATTCAAACCAGAGTCTATACTAAGACAGCTACACTACCGCTCCAAAATTTGGGGTCATTTAGAAAATGTCCTTTAGGGCCATTAAAATAACATCAAATTGATCTGAAATACAGTGTAGACATTGTTAATGTTGTAAATGACTATTGAAGATCTCGTACAACGCTGTGTACTACTCCCTTCACAGAACTGCACAAACTGGCCCTAACCAGAATAGAAAGAGAAGTGGGAGGCCACAGCGCACAACTGAGCAAAAGGACAAGTACATTAGAGTGTCTGGTTTGAGAAACAGATGCCTCACAAGTCCTCAACTGGCAGCTTAATTAAGTAGTACCCGCAAAACACCAGTCTCAACATCAACAGGGAAGAGGCGATTCCAGGTTGCTGGCCTTCTAGGCAGAGCTCTGTCCAGTGTCTGTGCTCTTTTGCCCATCTTAATCTTTTCTTTTTATTGGCCAGTCTGAGATATGGCTTTTTCTTTGCAACTCTGCCTAGAAGGCCCAACTCGTCTTTCTATTCTGGTTAGAGCCAGTTTGTGCTGTTCTGTGAAGGGAGAAGTACGAGATCTTCAGTTTCTTGGCCATTTTTCACATGGAGTAGCCTTCATTTCTCAGAACAAGAATAGACTGATGAGTTTCAGAACAAAGTTATTCATTTCTGGCATTTTGAGCCTGTAATTGAACCCACAAATGCTGATGTTCCAGATACTCAACTAGTCTAAAGGCGGGAAAGAAACAGGAATCAGAACAAAAGTTTTCAGCTGCCGTAACATAATTGCAAAAGGGTTTTTCTAATGATCAATTAGCCTTTTAAAATGCTAAACTTGGATTAGCTAACACAACGTGCCATTGGAACACAGGAGTGATGGTTGCTGGTAATGGGCCTCTGTACGCCTATGTAGATATTCCATAAAGAAAACATCCGTTTCCAGCTACAATAGTCATTCACAAAATTAACAATATCTACACTGTATTTTTGATAAATTTATGTTACTTTACTAAACAAAAACAAAAAAGATTTTCTTTCAAAAACAAGGACCCCAAACTTTAGAACAGTAGTGTATGTCTACTTATGTTAATATGATTAAATTATATTAAATTAAAAAAGGTAAAAGTTGTATTTTTCTGTCTCCATACGATATGGTAAATATATCCAATAAAACAAATAAAAAAATGGTATTCATATTAATTTGCATATATTTCAGTTAATTCCCAATGAGCAAACCCTACGCATAGCTTCCTGAAACGTGTCACAGTACTGTTTAAAATGGTCTGTCAGACTTCCTTATACAGATCAATGAAGACTTTACAATGCAAGGATAATCCGTTAGAAAAAGAGAAGTGCAGTCTGGTGATGTTGTCAGGACTACAAACCTCACGCACATGTACTTTACCGCCAGGTATAGTATCTCATCAACAGGTATGGAAGAGTGAGGGAGTGAGGGAGAGCATGTGAACTATGTTGCTGTAAAGAGAAAGGATGGACAGACAGACAGACAGACAGAGACAGACAGACACAGACATTGCAGAAAGTGGCAACCTCACCTCCAAGCCCCATCAGTGTGTATTAATGTCCTCATCAATAGCAGCATTCTGGTACATGGAATGGAAGACCGAGTGGTCAGCACAGTGCGTTGAGTTTCCCCTGCAGACTCAGGCCAATACAGTGCTGCATCTGTCTGACACCGAGGAGTGCTGTCCTCGATGTAGAAGGAGACATTCCATAGTGGTGACAGAACAACACCACAGGGCTCTAGAAACACACTCACCGGACTGTATCCACACCACAACACAGGGCTCTAGAAACACTCACTGGACTGTATCCCCACACCACAACACCACCACAGGGCTCTAGAAACACACTCACCGGACTGTATCAGCACACCACAACACCACAGGGCTCTAGAAACACACTCACCGGACTGTATCCGCACACCACAACACCACAGGGCTCTAGAAACACACTCACCAGACTGTATCCACAACACCACAGGGCTCTAGAAACACACTCACCGGACTGTATCCGTACACCACAACACAGGGCTCTAGAAACACACTCACCGGACTGTATCCCCACACCACAACAACACCACAGGGCTCTAGAAACACTCACTGGACTGCATCAGCACACCACAACACCACAGGGCTCTAGAAACACACTCACCAGACTGTATCCACAACACCACAGGGCTCTAGAAACACACTCACCGGACTGTATCCACACACCACAACAACACAGGGCTCTAGAAACACACTCACCAGACTGTATCCGCACACCACAGGGCTCTAGAAACACACTCACCGGACTGTATCCACAGCACCACAGGGCTCTAGAAACACACTCACCAGACTGTATCCACAACACCACAGGGCTCTAGAAACACACTCACCGGACTGTATCCGTACACCACAACACAGGGCTCTAGAAACACACTCACCGGACTGCATCAGCACACCACAACACCACAGGGCTCTAGAAACACACTCACCAGACTGTATCCACAACACCACCACAGGGCTCTAGAAACACACTCACCGGACTGCATCAGCACACCACAACACCACAGGGCTCTAGAAACACACTCACCAGACTGTATCCACAACAACACCACAGGGCTCTAGAAACACACTCACCGGACTGTATCCGCACACCACAACAACACCACAGGCCTCTATAACACACTCACCGGACTGTATCCCCACACCACAGGGCTCTAGAAACACACTCACCGGACTGTATCCACACACCACAACAACACAGGGCTCTAGAAACACACTCACCAGACTGTATCCGCACACCACAGGGCTCTAGAAACACACTCACCGGACTGTATCCACACACCACAACAACACAGGGCTCTAGAAACACACTCACCAGACTGTATCCGCACACCACAGGGCTCTAGAAACACACTCACCGGACTGTATCCGCACACCACAGGGCTCTAGAAACACACTCACCAGACTGTATCCGCACACCACGGGCTCTAGAAACACACTCACCGGACTGTATCCGCACACCACAGGGCTCTAGAAACACACTCACCAGACTGTATCCGCACACCACAGGGCTCTAGAAACACACTCACCGGACTGTATCCGCACACCACAGGGCTCTAGAAACAAACTCACCGGACTGTATCCGCACACCACAACACAGGGCTCTAGAAACACACTCACCGGACTGTATCCCCACACCACAACAACACAGGGCTCTAGAAACACACTCACTGGACTGTATCCACAACAACACCACAGGGCTCTAGAAACACACTCACCAGACTGTATCCACAACACCACAGGGCTCTAGAAACACACTCACCAGACTGTATCCACAACAACACCACAGGGCTCTAGAAACACACTCACCGGACTGCATCAGCACACCACAACACCACAGGGCTCTAGAAACACACTCACCAGACTGTATCCACAACAACACCACAGGGCTCTAGAAACACACTCACCGGACTGTATCCACACACCACAACAACACAGGGCTCTAGAAACACACTCACCAGACTGTATCCGCACACCACAGGGCTCTAGAAACACACTCACCGGACTGTATCCGCACACCACAACAACACCACAGGGCTCTAGAAACACACTCACCGGACTGCATCCACACACCACAGGGCTCTAGAAACACACTCACCGGACTGTATCCACACACCACAACAACACAGGGCTCTAGAAACACACTCACCAGACTGTATCCGCACACCACAGGGCTCTAGAAACCACACTCACCGGACTGTATCCGCACACCACAACAACACCACAGGCCTCTAGAAACACACTCACCGGACTGTATCCCCACACCACAACACCACCACAGGGCTCTAGAAACACACTCACCGGACTGTATCCGCACACCACGGGGCTCTACACACTCACCGGACTGTATCCGCACACCACAGGGCTCTAGAAACACACTCACCGGACTGTATCCGCACACCACAACAACACCACAGGGCTCTAGAAACACACTCACCGGACTGTATCCGCACACCACAGGGCTCTAGAAACACACTCACCGGACTGTATCCCCACACCACAACAACACAGGGCTCTAGAAACACACTCACTGGACTGTATCCACAACAGCACCACAGGGCTCTAGAAACACACTCACCAGACTGTATCCACAACAACACCACAGGGCTCTAGAAACACACTCACCGGACTGCATCAGCACACCACAACACCACAGGGCTCTAGAAACACACTCACCAGACTGTATCCACAACAACACCACAGGGCTCTAGAAACACACTCACCGGACTGTATCCACACACCACAACAACACAGGGCTCTAGAAACACACTCACCAGACTGTATCCGCACACCACAGGGCTCTAGAAACACACTCACCGGACTGTATCCGCACACCACAACAACACCACAGGGCTCTAGAAACACACTCACCGGACTGCATCCACACACCACAGGGCTCTAGAAACACACTCACCGGACTGTATCCACACACCACAACAACACAGGGCTCTAGAAACACACTCACCAGACTGTATCCGCACACCACAGGGCTCTAGAAACCACACTCACCGGACTGTATCCGCACACCACAACAACACCACAGGCCTCTAGAAACACACTCACCGGACTGTATCCCCACACCACAACACCACAGGGCTCTAGAAACCACACTCACCGGACTGTATCCGCACACCACAACACCACCACAGGGCTCTAGAAACACACTCACCGGACTGTATCCGCACACCACGGGGCTCTAGAAACACACTCACCGGACTGTATCCGCACACCACAGGGCTCTAGAAACACACTCACCGGACTGTATCCGCACACCACAACAACACCACAGGGCTCTAGAAACACACTCACCGGACTGTATCCGCACACCACAGGGCTCTAGAAACACACTCACCGGACTGTATCCCCACACCACAACAACACAGGGCTCTAGAAACACACTCACTGGACTGTATCCACAACAGCACCACAGGGCTCTAGAAACACACTCACCAGACTGTATCCACAACAACACCACAGGGCTCTAGAAACACACTCACCGGACTGCATCAGCACACCACAACACCACAGGGCTCTAGAAACACACTCACCAGACTGTATCCACAACAACACCACAGGGCTCTAGAAACACACTCACCGGACTGTATCCACACACCACAACAACACAGGGCTCTAGAAACACACTCACCAGACTGTATCCGCACACCACAGGGCTCTAGAAACACACTCACCGGACTGTATCCGCACACCACAACAACACCACAGGGCTCTAGAAACACACTCACCGGACTGCATCCACACACCACAGGGCTCTAGAAACACACTCACCGGACTGTATCCACACACCACAACAACACAGGGCTCTAGAAACACACTCACCAGACTGTATCCGCACACCACAGGGCTCTAGAAACCACACTCACCGGACTGTATCCGCACACCACAACAACACCACAGGCCTCTAGAAACACACTCACCGGACTGTATCCCCACACCACAACACCACAGGGCTCTAGAAACCACACTCACCGGACTGTATCCGCACACCACAACACCACCACAGGGCTCTAGAAACACACTCACCGGACTGTATCCGCACACCACGGGGCTCTAGAAACACACTCACCGGACTGTATCCGCACACCACAACAACACCACAGGGCTCTAGAAACACACTCACCGGACTGTATCCGCACACCACAGGGCTCTAGAAACACACTCACCAGACTGTATCCGCACACTGACACACACAGCTGCTACTTTGTTTGTCTATCCTGATTGCCTAGTCACTTTTACCCCTACCAACATGTACATATTACCTCAATTACTTCAACTAACCCGTACCCCTGCACATTGACTCAGTACCCCTATATAGCCTTGTTACAACCTGGTACCACGTACTCCTATATAGCCGTCACTTTACTCCAATTCCGCGGAGGAGTCTCTCTCTGTGTGTGTGTGAGAACTGGGCCATCGTGAATGCTCCGTAGCTGCTGGTGGACTTGGTCACTGAGTAGGGCTGGTTTGAAAGATCATTTTAGGGACAAGGCACATCTGTACCAAAAAGTGTCCAAAACATCATTAGACCTTTTCCACGTGCGCGTACACACACACACACACACACACCTCTCCATCCAAATGACACTGAGGGATAGAGGTTTGTGTGTGTGTGTGTGTGGCCACAGTATAAATGATTGTGCTCGTGCATGGCGGGAGAGCGACCTGATATCTTCCTAACTGTACTGTCGTCTCAGGTCATTATAACCTATTGAGTGTACGTTCATGGGGGGTAATTCTGTCTACTACTACATGAACCTAATCTGTCCCCAGATATTCTAACAATGTAATAAAATAAGGAATTTGAATTGGTTTAAGGAGAAGATGTAGACAACAGGAAGGAGCAGAGGAAGAGGAAGAGGATGTTTCTCTGATTATATCAACAATGCAGGGATGAAGAGGGGAGGAAGAGAGGGGAGGAAGAGAGGAAGAGGAAGAGGATACAAGGAGGAGAGGAAAGAGCATGTTTCTCTGATTATATCAACAATGCAGGTAGGAAGAGAGGAAGAGGATACGAGGAGGAGAGGAAGAAATGAGGATAGGAAGAAAGGAGAGAATAGGAGAACAGGCCCTGTGATAGACCAGCGTTCAGGGGTCTACTGGTACATCAAGCTGCCTCACTCAAACAGAAACAGGAGATGGACTCCTGCCCTGTGGGCCGTTATCGGCTCTAAACAGGGCTACTTCCTTTTACAGTAGAAGTAAATCAATAGTGTTGAGAGGAGGGAAACACAAGAGGAGAAGTAATTGTCACAAGGATAAACCACCACCAGGCATTACAGTAGCTGGAGCTTTGGGAGTTGACAAATAGGACTAGTGTCGTGTTTTCTATAGTATTCTAGTTACTATTGAAAAGTATATGATTTCCCTCTTTAATATCCCGGGTAGGCTTTAAAGACCGCCAGGGGAAATATAACTGTTCAAAATCGACAAAACATAATATCTACAGCACAGATCCAATACCTTGTCATTATTACAAGGATAAACACAATCATTCACTACAGCTGAAGTTTAAAAAAAAAAGGTACCCACCTGAAATAATACCACTACAGTTTACTATAGAATATGTATGTATGTATGTATGTATGTATGTATGTATGTATGTATGTATGTATGTATGTATGTATGTATGTATGTATGTATGTATGTATGTATGTATGTATGTATGTATGTATGTATGTATGTATAGACACACATACATTCTATAGAATACTACAGTAGTTAACTTTTAGAACCAATCCTAGGTCCAAGCCCTGCACATCTGTACCTACAGACCTCTACCATCAGCCCTGTACATCTCTACCTACAGACCTCTACCATCAGCCCTGCACATCTGTACCTACAGACCTCTACCATCAGCCCTGTACATCTCTACCTACAGACCTCTACCATCAGCCCTGCACATCTGTACCTACAGACCTCTACCATCAGCCCAGTACATCTCTACCTACAGACCGCTACCATCAGCCCTGTACATCTCTACCTACAGACATCTACCATCAGCCATGTACATCACTACCTACAGACCTCTACCATCAGCCATGTACATCTCTTAGTGCTGCTTTTGATACCATCGATCACCACATTCTTTTGGAGAGATTGGAAACCCAAATTGGTCTACACGGACAAGTTCTGGCCTGGTTTAGATCTTATCTGTCGGAAAGATATCAGTTTGTCTCTGTGAATGGTTTGTCCTCTGACAAATCAACTGTAAATTCCGGTGTTCCTCAAGGTTCCGTTTTAGGACCACTACTGTTTTCACTATATATTTTACCTCTTGGGGATGTTATTCGAAAACATAATGTTAACTTTCACTGCTATGCGGATGACACACAGCTGTACATTTCAATGAAACATGGTGAAGCCCCAAAATTGCCCTTGCCTGCAAACTTTCTACTTTTAAACTCGGACAAAACAGAGATGCTTGTTCTAGGTCCCAAGAAACAAAGAGAATCTTTGTTGAATCTGACTATTAATCTTAATGGTTGTACAGTCGTCTCAAATAAAACTGTGAAGGACCTCGGCATTACTCTGGACCCTGATCTCTCTTTTGAAGAACATATCAAGACCATTTCAATGACAGCCTTTTTCCATCTACGTAACATTGCAAAAATCAGAAACTTTCTGTCCAAAAATGATGCAGAAAAATTAATCCATGCTTTTGTCACTTCTAGGTTAGACTACTGCAATGCTCTACTTTCCGGCTACCCGGATAAAGCACTAAATAAACTTCAGTTGGTGCTAAATACGGCTGCTAGAATCCTGACTAGAACCAAAAGATTTGATCATATTACTCCAGTGCTAGCCTCCTTACACTGGCTTCCTGTCAAAGCAAGGGCTGATTTCAAGGTTTTACTGCTAACCTACAAAGCATTACATGGGCTTGCTCCTACCCATCTCTCTGATTTGGTCCTGCCGTACATACCTACACGTACGCTACGGTCACAAGACGCAGGCCTCCTAATTGTCCCTAGAATTTCTAAGCAAACAGCTGGAGGCAGGGCTTTCTCCTATAGAGCTCCATTTTTATGGAACGGTCTGCCTACCCATGTCAGAGACGCAAACTCGGTCTCAACCTTTAAGTCTTTACTGAAGACTCATCTCTTCAGTGGGTCATATGATTGAGTGTAGTCTGGCCCAGGAGTGGGAAGGTGAACGGAAAGGCTCTGGAGCAACGAACCGCCCTTGCTGTCTCTGCCTGGCCGGTTCCCCTCTTTCCACTGGGATTCTCTGCCTCTAACCCTATTACAGGGGCTGAGTCACTGGCTTACTGGGGCTCTCTCATGCCGTCCCTGGAGGGGGTGCGTCACCTGAGTGGGTTGATTCACTGTTGTGGTCATCCTGTCTGGGTTGGCGCCCCCCCCCTTGGGTTGTGCCGTGGCGGAGATCTTTGTGGTGGTTGGTGGTTGAAGATATCCCTCTAGTGGTGTGGGGGCTGTGCATTGGCAAAGTGGGTGGGGTTATATCCTTCCTGTTTGGCCCTGTCCGGGGGTGTCCTCGGATGGGTCCACAGTGTCTCCTGACCCCTCCTGTCTCAGCCTCCAGTATTTATGCTGCAGTAGTTTATGTGTCGGGGGGCTAGGGTCAGTTTGTTATATCTGGAGTACTTCTCCTGTCCTATTCGGTGTCCTGTGTGAATCTAAGTGTGTGTTCTCTAATTCTCTCCTTCTCTCTTTCTTTCTCTCTCTCGGAGGACCTGAGCCCTAGGACCATGCCCCAGGATTACCTGACATGATGACTCCTTGCTGTCCCCAGTCCACCTGGCCGTGCTGCTGCTCCAGTTTCAACTGTTCTGCCTTCTTATTATTCTAACATGCTGATCATTTATGAACATTTGAACATCTTGGCCATGTTCTGTTATAATCTCCACCCGGCACAGCCAGAAGAGGACTGGCCACCCCACATATGCTCTCTCTAATTCTCTCTTTTTTTCTCTCTCTCGGAGGACCTGAGCCCTAGGACCATGCCCCAGGACTACCTGACATGATGACTCCTTGCTGTCCCCAGTCCATCTGACCGTGCTGCTGCTCCAGTTTCAACTGTTCTGCCTTATTATTATACGACCATGCTGGTCATTTATGAACATTTGAACATCTTGGCCATGTTCTGTTATAATCTCCACCCGGCACAGCCAGAAGAGGACTGGCCACCCCACATAGCCTGGTTCCTCTCTAGGTTTCTTCCTAGGTTTTGGCCTTTCCAGGGAGTTTTTCCGAGCCACCGTGCTTCTACACCTGCATTGCTTGCTGTTTGGGGTTTTAGGCTGGGTTTCTGTACAGCACTTTGAGATATCAGCTGATGTACGAAGGGCTATCTAAATAAATTTGATTTGATTTGATCTCTACCTACAGACATCAGACCTCTACCATCAGCCCTGTACATATCTACCTACAGACCTCTACCATCAGCCCTGTACATCTCTACCATCAGCCCTGTACATCTCTACCTACAGACCTCTACCATCAGCCCTGTACATCTCTACCTACAGACCTCTACCATCAGCCCTGTACATCTCTACCTACAGACCTCTACCATCAGCCCTGTACATCTCTACCTACAGACCTCTACCATCAGCCCTGTACATCAATACCTACAGACATCAGACCTCTACCATCAGCCCTGTACATCTCTACCTACAGACATCAGACCTCTACCATCAGCCCTGTACATCAATACCTACAGACCTCTACCATCAGCCCTGTACATCTCTACCTACAGACCTCTACCATCAGCCCTGTACATCTCTACCTACAGACCTCTACCATCAGCCCTGTACATCTCTACCTACAGACCTCTACCATCAGCCCTGTACATCTCTACCTACAGACCTCTACCATCAGCCCTGTACATCTCTACCTACAGACCTCTACCATCGGCCCTGTACATCTCTACCTACAGACCTCTACCATCGGCCCTGTACATCAATACCTACAGACATCAGACCTCTACCATCAGCCCTGTACATCTCTACCTACAGACATCAGACCTCTACCATCAGCCCTGTACATCAATACCTACAGACATCAGACCTCTACCATCAGCCCTGTACATCTCTACCTACAGACATCAGACCTCTACCATCAGCCCTGTACATCAATACCTACAGACATCAGACCTCTACCATCAGCCCTGTACATCAATACCTACAAACATCAGACCTCTACCATCAGCCCTGTACATCAATACCTACAGACATCAGACCTCTACCATGTTAATCTACCAGTGTAGCAGACAGTCAGTACAGCCTCTCCTCTCCTTTTCTATTCCTCTCCCCTCAATGAGAGAGAAAGAGACAGATTGCTTTGGCAATGTAAACATATGTTTCCCATGCCAGTAAAGCCCTTTAAATGTAAATTAAATTGAGAGAGATTATTTTGAGCTCAGGCAACTGAATGGTTCAGAGGTACCATTCATCTCTATACACCACCATCTCATTTGGAGACGCTGAGATGCTATTCCCCCTGTGAGTGTGGGACTTACTGATCGATAGCTAAATGACCTTCATTCATTTTATTAACCCCCTTTCTCCCCCCCAATTTTGTGATATTCAATTTCGATCTTATCTCATCTCTGCAACTCCCCAACGGGCTCGGGAGAGGAGAAGAAGGTCGAGTCATGAGTCCTCAGAAACATGACCGGCCAAACCGTGCTCCTTAACCCGGAAGCCAGCTGTACCAAGATGTCAGAGGAAACACTGTTCAACTGACGACCGAGGTCTGGCTGCAGGCGCTCGGCCCGCCACAAAGAGTCGCTAGAGCGCGATGAGCCAAATAAATCCCCCCCCAACCCGGACGACGCTGGGCCAATTGTGCTCCGCCCTATTGGACTCACGATTATGGCCGGTTGTGACACAGCCTGGGATCGAACCCGGGTCAGTAGTGACACCTGTATAGAGACAGGTGTCAGTATAGAGACAAAGTAGAATAGAGACAAAGTAGAATCTCAATTCAACGGCTCAGACGCAAGAGGTATGTGGCAGGGTCTACAGTCAATCACGGACTACAAGAAGAAAACCAGCCCAGTCACGGACCAGGATGTCTTGCTCCCAGGCAGACTAAATAACTTTTTTGCCCGTTTTGAGGACAATACAGTGCCACTGACACGGCCTGCAACGAAAACATGCGGACCCCACCCTGTGCAACTGGGTACTGGACTTCCTGACGGGCCGCCCCCAGGTGGTGAGGGTAGGCAACAACATCTCCACCCCGCTGATCCTCAACACTGGGGCCCCACAAGGGTGCGTTCGGAGCCCTCTCCTGTACTCCCTGTTCACCCACGACTGCGTGGCCACGCACGCCTCCAACTCAATCATCAAGTTTGCGGACGACACAACAGTGGTAGGCTTGATTACCAACAACGACGAGACGGCCTACAGGGAGGAGGTGAGGGCCCTCGGAGTGTGGTGTCAGGAAAATAACCTCACACTCAACGTCAACAAAACTAAGGAGATGATTGTGGACTTCAGGAAACAGCAGAGGGAACACCCCCCTATCCACATCGATGGGACAGTAGTGGGGAGGGTGGGAAGTTTTAAGTTCCTCTGCGTACACATCACAGACAAACTGAATTGGTCCACTCACACAGACAGCATCGTGAGGAAGGCGCAGCAGCGCCTCTTCAACCTCAGGAGGCTGAAGAAATTTGGCTTGTCACCAAAAGCACTCACAAACTTCTACAGATGCACAATCGAGAGCATCCTGGCGGGCTGTATCCCCGCCTGGTATGGCAACTGCACCGCCCTCAACCGTAAGACTCTCCAGAGGGTAGTGAGGTCTGCACAACGCATCACCGGGGGCAAACTACCTGCCCTCCAGGACACCTACACCACCCGATGTTACAGGAAGGCCATAAAGATCATCAAGGACAACAACCACCCGAGCCACTGCCTGTTCACCCCGCTATCATCCAGAAGGCGAGGTCAGTACAGGTGCATCAAAGCTGGGACCGAGAGACAGAAGCTGTTTTTCAGTCTCAAGGCCATCAGACTGTTAAACAGCCACCACTAACATTGAGTGGCTGCTGCCAACACACTGACTCAACTCCAGCCACTTTAATAATGGGAATTGATGGGAAATGATGTAAAATATATCACTAGCCACTTTAAACAATGCTACCTAATATAATGTTTACATACCCTACATTATTCATCTCATATGTATACGTATATACTGTACTCTATATCATCTACTGCATCCTTATGTAATACATGTATCACTAGCCACTTTAACTATGCCACTTTGTTAACATACTCATCCCATATGTATATACTGTACTCGATATCATCTACTGTATCTTGCCTAAGCTGCTCTGTACCATCACTCATTCATATATCTTTATGTACATATTCTTTATCCCCTTACACTGTGTATAAGACAGTAGTTTTTTTTATTTTTTTTTTATTTTTAGTTAGATTACTTGTTGGATTATTACTGCATTGTCGGAACTAGAAGCACAAGCATTTCGCTGCACAAGCATTTCACTACACTCGCATTAACATCTGCTAACCATGTGTATGTGACAAATACAATTTGATTTGATTTATATCCTTGTCAGCCTTAGTGTTCCAGAACATACAGGGATTCTAATGCTAACGTTCCGATTGTCAGCCTTAGTGTTCCAGAACATACAGCGATTCTAATGCTAACGTTCCGATTGTCAGCCTTAGTATTCCAGAACATACAGCGATTCTAATGCTAACGTTCCGATTGTCGGCCTTAGTGTTCCAGAACGTACAGAGATTCTAATGTGAACATTCCATTCTGATTGTAAAAACAATATCAACAACTCCTCCACCGTGTCAATGTGTACCTTCAAAAACACACACAAGCGTCAGGTAGCCTAGTGGTTAGAGTGTAGAGGCGGCAGGGTAGCCTAGTGGTTAGAGTGTAGAGGAGGCAGGTAGCCTAGTGGTTAGAGTAGCCTAGTGGTTAGAGTGTAGAGGCGGCAGGGTAGCCTAGTGGTTAGAGTGTAGAGGCGGCAGGGTAGCCTAGTGGTTAGAGTGTAGAGGTGGCAGGTAGCCTAGTGGTTAGAGTGTAGAGGTGGCAGGTAGCCTAGTGGTTAGAGTGTAGAGGCGGCAGGTAGCCTAGTGGTTAGAGTGTAGAGGTGGCAGGTAGCCTAGTGGTTAGAGTGTAGAGGTGGCAGGTAGCCTAGTGGTTAGAGCGTTGAAATAGTAACCGAAAGGTTGCAAGATCAAATCACCGAGCTGACAAGGTAAAAATCTGTCGTTCTGCCCCTGAACAAGGCAGTTATAACCCACTGTTCCTAGGCTGTCATTGAAAATAAGAATTTGTTCTTAACTGACTTGCCTAGTAAAATAAAAAACTGTTGGAAATAATTTAATTAGACTAGTCACATTCCACGTTCCAAATGACAACATATTCCCAACATAGTGCACTACTTCTGAATGGGGGACTCAGGTTAAAAGTAGTGCACTATTTATGGAATAGGGTGCTATTTGTGATGCACAAACAGAGAGAAACACAGACTGGTATGCTAGACTTCACACAACACCGCTCTGCACTGCACTCGCTCCCTGGAATTATCAAAAAAACGTTTGTCACATTGTGCCGAACACAACAGTGAAATCCTTACTCACAAGCCCCTCAACCAACAATGCAGTTAAGAAAATACCTACAACAAAAAAGTAAGAGATAAGAATAACATAATTAAAGAGCAGCAGTAAATAACAATAGCTAGGCTATATACAGGGTATTACGGTACAGTCAATGTGGAGGCTATATACAGGGTATTACGGTACAGAGTCAATGTGGAGGCTATATACAGGGTATTACGGTACAGAGTCAATGTGGAGGCTATATACAGGGTATTACGGTACAGAGTCAATGTGGAGGCTATATACAGGGTATTACGGTACAGAGTCAATGTGGAGGCTATATACAGGGTATTACGGTACAGAGTCAATGTGGAGGCTATATACAGGGTATTACGGTACAGAGTCAATGTGGAGGCTATATACAGGGTATTACGGTACAGAGTCAATGTGGAGGCTATATACAGGGGTACTGGTACAGAGTCAATGTGGAGGCTATATACAGGGGGTACTGGTACAGAGTCAATGTGGAGGCTATATACAGGGGGTACTGGTACAGAGTCAATGTGGAGGCTATATACAGGGGTACTGGTACAGAGTCAATGTGGAGGCTATATACAGGGGGTACTGGTACAGAGTCAATGTGTAGGCTATATACAGGGGGTACTGGTACAGAGTCAATGTGGCGGTTATATACAGGGGGTACTGGTACAGAGTCAATGTGGAGGCTATATACAGGGTGTTACGGTACAGAGTCAATATGGAGGCTATATACAGGGGGTACTGGTACAGAGTCAATGTGGAGGCTATATACAGGGGGTACCTGTACAGAGTCAATGTGGAGGCTATATACAGGGGGTACTGGTACAGCGTCAATGTGGAGGCTACATACAGGGGGTACCAGTACAGCGTCAATGTGGAGGCTATATACAGGGGTACTGGTACAGAGTCAATGTGGAGGCTATATACAAGGGGTTACTGGTACAGAGTCAACGTGGAGGCTATATACAGGGGTACTGGTACAGAGTCAATGTGGAGGCTATATACAAGGGGTTACTGGTACAGAGTCAACGTGGAGGCTACATACAGGGGGTACCGGTACAGAGTCAACGTGGAGGCTACATACAGGGGTACCGGTACAGAGTCAACGGAGGCTACATACAGGGGTACTGGTACAGAGTCAACGTGGAGGCTACATACAGGGGGTACCGGTGTCGAGGTAATATGTACATGTAGGTAGAGTTAAAGTGGCTATGCATAGATAAACAGAGTTGCAGCAGCGTGGGGAGGGGGGGGGGCAATGCAAGTAGTCTGGGTAGCCGTTTGATTAGCTGTTCAGGAGTCTTATGGCTTGAGGGTAGAATCTGTTTAGGAGCCTCTTGGTCCTAGACTTGGTGCTCCGGTAAAGCTTGCCATGCGGTAGTAGAGAGAACAGTCTATGACTAGGGTGGCTGGAGTCTGACAATTTTTAGGGCCTTCCTCTGACACCGCCTGGTATAGAGATCCTGGATGGCAGGAAGCTTGGCCCCGGTGATGTACTGGGCCGTACGCACTACCCTCTGTAGTGCCTTGCGGTCGGGGGCCGAGCAGTTGGCATATCAGGCAGTGATGGTGCAGCTGTAGAACCTTTTGAGGATCTGACGACCCATGCCCAATCGTTTCAGTCTCCTGAGGGGGAATAGGTTTTGTTGTGCCCTCTTCACAACTGTCTTGGTGTGTTTGGACCATGATAGTTCATTGGCGATGTGGACACCAAGGAACTTGAAGCTCTCAACCTGCTCCACTACAGCCCAGACGATGAGAATGGGGGCGTGCTCGGTCCTCCTTTTCCTGTAGTCCACAATTATTTCACTGATTTCTCATTATGTCTTCACTAATAGTGAACAGAGCAGCTTATTGGAGAGGAGAGAGCAGAGTTAAAGCATGACATAATCCACTTGAAGGCCATCATGACGGCAATGTTTCCTGTATCTGACGCGTGTGTGACCTCCGAGACGAGGAGAACAGAACCACTGAAAAAAGGGCGTCTCGTATTCTGTCTGTCTCAGACAAGTTAAAGGGCCCCGTTCTGTCTCAGTCAGCAATATACCTCACATACAGCCTCAGGCTAGGAGATAGTGGTTACAGTAGGCTCTCTGAGCTCTTCAAAAATTCATGGGTCTTTAAGCTCAACAGGCTGTGGGTTCCCCATCTCCACAGATAACATCATTGACAGACTGTTTCCGCAAGAGTTACTGGCCTAAATACTGGGGCGTGAGTTGAAAGACGATCAAGGGTCAGTTCTAAAATAGGCCCATACTACTCTATTCCTGGACTAAAAAGCACATTCAATAGAGATTCTCCGTGAAGTGGTTTTCAGTCCAGGAGTAGGAGTGTGGGTCCAGGAAACCCTCCATTTCAAAGTGGTTTTCAGTCCAGGAGTAGGAGTGTGGGTCCAGGAAACCCTCCATTTCAAAGTGGTTTTCAGTCCAGGAGTAGGAGTGTGGGTCCAGGAAACCATGCATAAGTTGCCGTTATGTATCCATACAGCATGGTAACCCTGGTTACATTATTAGAATATGACTTATGACTCTGTATTAATATCAGTGATGTATTGGTAAAAAATAATAAGTGTTATGGATAAGATGTAACAACCACCGAAATAAAATAAAACATAGGAAATTTGTAAAACTATATTGTCTGGTTTCTAAATGTCGGCCTGTAGAACAATGGGCCTCTAGGGACGATGGGCCTCTAGGGACGATGGGCCTCTAGGGACGATGGGCTTGAAGGGACGATGGGCCTCTAGGGACGATGGGCCTCTAGGGACGATGGGCCTCTAGGGACGATGGGCTTGAAGGGACGATGGGCCTCTAGGGACGATGGGCCTCTAGGGGCGATGGGCCTCTAGGGACGATGGGCCTCTAGGGACGATGGGCCTCTAGGGACGATGGGCCTGAAGGGACGATGGGCCTGAAGGGACGATGGGCCTCTAGGGACGATGGGCCTCTAGGGACGATGGGCCTCTAGGGACGATGGGCCTCTAGGGACGATGGGCCTGAAGGGACGATGGGCATCTACACCTGCATTGCTTGCTGTTTGGGGTTTTAGGCTGGGTTTCTGTACAGCACTTTGAGATATCAGCTGATGTAAGGACTTTATAAATAACATTTGATTTAACGTTAGATTCTTACTTCCTCCTAGCTGGATAAGTAACGCTAGCCAGAGCACTTCAACTTTACTGCAATAGAAGCTCTGTTGGCAGATCGCCACCTGACTGACAGACAGCTACAAGCCCTACCAGTTGGTGCACTCATTCTTCAATAGTGGTTTTTTAATTTGTTTAGGGGGGGGGGATGTATATAGCGATGGCAGGAGCCACGGGACGGTTTTAAAATTGCCTTTGGTCCGGCATCTCGCAAACCCACTGTCAGCAGCGCCTCTATTTTTTTTGTTTACTTCTCTAGTGAGCCATCTCAGAGCGGTGGACGTGCCGATAGCCCAGGAGGAGAGTCTGCAGGACGCAGGCGAACATAACGAACAAACACGGTTCACGGTATCACTCGTTTGCAAAGAGTAACGCGCGATTACAACTCGTTAATAAATGCTCCGAGCTTTGATCAACTCTGGGACAATATTTACAAGATGACCCATCATTGATTCTCCTTGTGTACTATATACAGTGCCTTGCGAAAGTATTCAGCCCCCTTGAACTTTGCGACCTTTTGCCACATTTCAGGTTTCAAACATAAAGATATAAAACTGTATTTTTTTGTGAAGAATCAACAACAAGTGGGACACAATCATGAAGTGGAACGACATTTATTGGATATTTCAAACTTTTTTAACAAATCAAAAACTGAAAAATTGGGCGTGCAAAATTATAATTTACTTGTGTTTTGGTCAAATAATGATCAGAGTTTTACATGGACACGTGGGTCTCCAAATCATCACCCCTCTTATCAAGACAACTACTGCTTTCACATCACACAAACAAACCCAACACTCATATTACCTACCATACAATTAAGTCAAACTTGTTGGCAAGAGTATCATAGCAAATAAACAATACTATTTATTTTATTCTAGTCCACAATGATATATTATAAAAAGGTGTTCACCCACTCTGCCCAGAGCCTAGGAACAGCAGGTTAACTGCCTTGTTCAGGGGCAGAACAGTTTTTTTTAACCTTGTCAGCTCGGGGGATTCGTTCTAGCAACCTTTCGGTTACTGGCCCAACTCTCTAACTACTAGGCTAACCTTCCGCCCCAAATGTGGAGCTCTGGGCTTCAACTGAAGCCAGACACATCTGAGGGATTTGGCTGTTCATTCCAACATGGTTGTGAGGTAAAAACACTCCAAATGAGGTGAAAGACAAACAGCCCCAGGGACACTAAACATATGTCTCCAAAATGGCACTCTATTCCCTGTGTAAGTGCACTACTTTTTACTAACACACAATATAAAAACACAATTTCTCCCTCCACCTCTAGGTCATGTGATTAATAGAAAAACAAAAACATTAAAATCACAAAAAGGTATGAAGTAGGAGCTTATTTTTTCTAAATTAATTTGAAATTAGTATTTGAATCCAGGTCTAGCAGGTAGGCATGCACAGGGATATTCAGGCAGTCAGGAGAGGAGGATATTCAGGCAGTCAGGAGAGGAGGATATTCAGGCAGTCAGGAGAGGAGGATATTCAGGCAGTCAGGAGAGGAGGATATTCAGGCAGGCAGGAGAGGAGGATATTCAGGCAGGCAGGGGAGGAGGATATTCAGGCAGGCAGGAGAGGAGGATATTCAGGCAGGCAGGAGAGGAGGATATTCAGGCAGGCAGGAGAGGAGGATATTCAGGCAGGCAGGAGAGGAGGATATTCAGGCAGGTAGGAGAGGAGGATATTCAGGCAGGCGAGGAGGATATTCAGGGCAGGCGAGGAGGATATTCAGGCAGGAGAGGAGGATATTCAGGCAGGAGAGGAGGATATTCAGGCAGGAGAGGAGGATATTCAGGCAGGAGAGGAGGATATTCAGGGAGGAGATTAGGATATTCAGGCAGGAGAGGAGGATATTCAGGCAGGAGAGGAGGATATTCAGGGAGGAGAGGAGGATATTCAGGGAGGAGATTAGGATATTCAGGCAGGAGAGGAGGATATTCAGGGAGGAGAGGAGGATATTCAGGCAGGAGAGGAGGATATTCAGGCAGGAGAGGAGGATATTCAGGGAGGAGAGGAGGATATTCAGGCAGGAAAGGAGGATATTCAGGGAGGAGAGGAGGATATTCAGGCAGGAGAGGAGGATATTCAGGCAGGAGAGGAGGATATTCAGGGAGGAGATGAGGATATTCAGGCAGGAGAGGAGGATATTCAGGGAGGAGATTAGGATATTCAGGCAGGAGAGGAGGATATTCAGGGAGGAGATTAGGATATTCAGGCAGGAGAGGAGGATATTCAGGCAGGAGAGGAGGATATTCAGGGAGGAGATTAGGATATTCAGGCAGGAGAGGAGGATATTCAGGCAGGAGAGGAGGATATTCAGCACCCAGTTAAGGCTACCACATCGTTCAGGGCATTGTGTGACCGGTGAAGTGAAGGCTACTATAGTTCATTATTTGAGCGGAGAATCCAAATCCAAGCCAATTCTAAAATCTACTATATTATAGAAAATTAGCTCAGTAAAAAATGTCTGGACAGTGGAGAGTAGTGAGCAGCTGTATTAACAATGTCTGGACAGTGGAGAGTAGTGAGCAGCTGTATTAACAATGTCTGGACAGTGGAGAGTAGTGAGCAGCTGTATTAACAATGTCTGGACAGTGGAGAGTAGTGAGCAGCTGTATTAACAATGTCTGGACAGTGGAGAGTAGTGAGCAGCTGTATTAACAATGTCTGGACAGTGGAGAGTAGTGAGCAGCTGTATTAACAATGTCTGGACAGTGGAGAGTAGTGAGCAGCTGTATTAACAATGTCTGGACAGTGGAGAGTAGTGAGCAGCTGTATTAACAATGTCTGGACAGTGGAGAGTAGTGAGCAGCTGTATTAACAATGTCTGGACAGTGGAGAGTAGTGAGCAGCTGTATTAACAATGTCTGGACATCGCTAGGCAGGAAAAGATGATTGTACAGTCTGTGGTTTGGTTGGCACCGTCCTGACCAATTGGCTTGGCAGCAGCATCACTCATTCATCCTCATTGGCTGGCTACTCGTTCCGAATACACATCCTGATTTCTCCAAGTGGTACACATTCCTGGAACGTCTTCGTTAAGTCCATCAACCAATCAGACAAAAAGTCTGCCTTGTGACATCATCAAAGACGTGCATGATTTGCAGCGACCCAGGAAGGGAAGGGTGCACGAGACGATTCCAAATGCTTTTACAGCCTCTTGACATTTTCCATGAAGCATTGAGACATGCCGCGACGCCTGTTACCCACAGCGCACCAGGTGAGAGGAAGCAGGCCGAGGCATGAAAACACACTGACAGACAAGGTCATTAGATAACTAATGAAGAAGCTCTTACGTAAGTGCTGCTTCCTGCTGCTCTCTCCTGTACAGCAGCAGACTCACAGGTCTATTTCAGTTCTAAGCATCGTCTCGGCTGGTTTACAGACAAGCATTTCACTACACCCGCAATAACATCTGCTAAATATGTGTATGTGATGTGACCAATAACATGTTGATTTAGGGTGGTTTGATAGGCTGCTCAAATTGAGACCGTCATCAGACCTTGTAGATTATGAAGGGGACTCTGGGAAGCCTCTTAATACCTCGGCAGCCGGGTGAGACGGGGCAGCCGGGTGAGACGGGGCAGCCGGGTGAGACGGGGCAGCCGGGTGAGACGGGGCAGCCGGGTGAGACGGGGGAGCCGGGTGAGACAGGGGAGCCGGGTGAGACAGGGGACCTGGCTGCTTGTCTTCCCCACTTAACATCCACTCTGATGGGGTTGATAGTCAGTGACAACAGGCCTCAAGCGCACTGACTGACCAGGCTGCAAACATCAGCAAGAGGGTAACACATACACACACAGACAGACAGAGACGTGTTCACATACGCATCACACACATTGAGAGATGGAGACGGATGGCTCAATTCTGGAGTAATATGTGAAGAGAGAGAGAGAGAGACACAGAGAGAGAGAGAGAGAGAGAGAGACACAGACAGAGAGAGAGACACACAGACAGAGAGAGAGAGACACAGACAGAGAGAGAGAGAGACACAGACAGAGAGAGAGAGAGAGAGAGAGACACAGACAGAGAGAGAGAGAGAGAGACACAGACAGAGAGAGAGAGAGAGAGACACAGACAGAGAGAGAGAGAGAGAGAGAGACACAGACAGAGAGAGAGAGAGAGAGAGAGACACAGACAGAGAGAGAGAGAGAGAGACACAGACAGAGAGAGAGAGAGAGAGACACAGACACAGACAGAGAGAGAGAGAAAGACACAGGCAGAGAGAGAGAGAGAGAGAGAGAGACACAGACAGAGAGAGAGAGAGAGAGAGACACAGACAGAGAGAGAGAGAGAGACACAGACACAGACAGAGAGAGAGAGAGAGACACAGACACAGACACAGACAGAGAGAGACACAGACACAGACAGACACAGAGAGAGAGACACAGACAGAGAGAGAGAGAGACACAGACAGAGAGAGAGAGAGAGAGAGACACAGAGAGAGAGAGAGAGAGAGACACAGAGAGAGAGAGAGAGACAGACACAGAGAGAGAGAGAGACACAGAGAGAGAGAGAGAGAGAGAG
>NC_056430.1:6789289-6951789 GCF_018296145.1 Oncorhynchus tshawytscha | reverse complement strand
AAAACATCATTATCACCTCAGATGTCGTTGAATTTATTGACCCTGGATCCTAAATGACCCCGTAGCCACTATAAACAAGCAGCTCAGTGATTTGGTGACCAAAGCAGTAGCTTAAGTTTCAACTGTCTTGGACCTCCCTCATTTAAAAACAAAAAATGGTGGATAATATACAGTACGGGCTGTCCTTGACAGTCTCCCTGCGTACTTACAGTTACACCTTCTACACTGAAAATAGTTCTACAAACGTCTGAGCAAAGAGACAAATATCCAACGCAGCAAACCTGACCATCGGTAACCATGAACATGGAGTATGTGGAGTAAAGACCTCTACTGTCTTCAACATGGAGTATGTGGAGTAAAGACCTCTACTGTCTTCAACATGGAGTTGGAGTAAAGACCTCTACTGTCTTCAACATGAACATGGAGTAAAGACCTCTACTGTCTTCAACATGAACATGGAGTAAAGACCTCTACTGTCTTCAACATGGAGTATGTGGAGTAAAGACCTCTACTGTCTTCAACATGAACATGGAGTAAAGACCTCTACTGTCTTCAACATGGACATGGAGTAAAGACCTCTACTGTCTTCAACATGAACATGGAGTAAAGACCTCTACTGTCTTCAACATGGAGTATGTGGAGTAAAGACCTCTACTGTCTTCAACATGGAGTATGTGGAGTAAAGACCTCTACTGTCTTCAACATGGACATGGAGTAAAGACCTCTACTGTCTTCAACATGGAGTATGTGGAGTAAAGACCTCTACTGTCTTCAACATGGAGTATGTGGAGTAAAGACCTCTACTGTCTTCAACATGGACATGGAGTAAAGACCTCTACTGTCTTCAACATGGAGTATGTGGAGTAAAGACCTCTACTGTCTTCAACATGGAGTAAAGACCTCTACTGTCTTCAACATGGAGTAAAGACCTCTACTGTCTTCAACATGGAGTAAAGACCTCTACTGTCTTCAACATGGAGTAAAGACCTCTACTGTCTTCAACATGGACATGGAGAAAAGACCTCTACTGTCTTCAACATGGAGTATGTGGAGTAAAGACCTCTACTGTCTTCAACATGGACATGGAGTATGTGGAGTAAAGACCTCTACTGTCTTCAACATGGAGTATGTGGAGTAAAGACCTCTACTGTCTTCAACATGGACATGGAGTAAAGACCTCTACTGTCTTCAACATGGAGTTGGAGTAAAGACCTCTACTGTCTTCAACATGGACATGGAGTAAAGACCTCTACTGTCTTCAACATGAACATGGAGTAAAGACCTCTACTGTCTTCAACATGGAGTATGTGGAGTAAAGACCTCTACTGTCTTCAACATGGAGTATGTGGAGTAAAGACCTCTACTGTCTTCAACATGGAGTAAAGACCTCTACTGTCTTCAACATGGAGTAAAGACCTCTACTGTCTTCAACATGGAGTATGTGGAGTAAAGACCTCTACTGTCTTCAACATGGACATGGAGTATGTGGAGTAAAGACCTCTACTGTCTTCAACATGGAGTATGTGGAGTAAAGACCTCTACTGTCTTCAACATGAACATGGAGTAAAGACCTCTACTGTCTTCAACATGGAGTATGTGGAGTAAAGACCTCTACTGTCTTCAACATGAACATGGAGTAAAGACCTCTACTGTCTTCAACATGGAGTATGTGGAGTAAAGACCTCTACTGTCTTCAACATGAACATGGAGTAAAGACCTCTACTGTCTTCAACATGGACATGGAGTAAAGACCTCTACTGTCTTCAACATGAACATGGAGTAAAGACCTCTACTGTCTTCAACATGGAGTATGTGGAGTAAAGACCTCTACTGTCTTCAACATGAACATGGAGTAAAGACCTCTACTGTCTTCAACATGGAGTATGTGGAGTAAAGACCTCTACTGTCTTCAACATGGAGTATGTGGAGTAAAGACCTCTACTGTCTTCAACATGGACATGGAGTAAAGACCTCTACTGTCTTCAACATGGAGTATGTGGAGTAAAGACCTCTACTGTCTTCAACATGGACATGGAGAAAAGACCTCTACTGTCTTCAACATGGAGTATGTGGAGTAAAGACCTCTACTGTCTTCAACATGGAGTATGTGGAGTAAAGACCTCTACTGTCTTCAACATGGACATGGAGAAAAGACCTCTACTGTCTTCAACATGGAGTATGTGGAGTAAAGACCTCTACTGTCTTCAACATGGAGTATGTGGAGTAAAGACCTCTACTGTCTTCAACATGGAGTATGTGGAGTAAAGACCTCTACTGTCTTCAACATGGAGTATGTGGAGTAAAGACCTCTACTGTCTTCAACATGGAGTATGTGGAGTAAAGACCTCTACTGTCTTCAACATGGACATGGAGAAAAGACCTCTACTGTCTTCAACATGGAGTATGTGGAGTAAAGACCTCTACTGTCTTCAACATGGAGTATGTGGAGTAAAGACCTCTACTGTCTTCAACATGGAGTATGTGGAGTAAAGACCTCTACTGTCTTCATCATGGACATGGAGTATGTGGAGTAAAGACCTCTACTGTCTTCAACATGGAGTATGTGGAGTAAAGACCTCTACTGTCTTCAACATGAACATGGAGTAAAGACCTCTACTGTCTTCAACATGGAGTATGTGGAGTAAAGACCTCTACTGTCTTCAACATGAACATGGAGTAAAGACCTCTACTGTCTTCAACATGAACATGGAGTAAAGACCTCTACTGTCTTCAACATGGAGTATGTGGAGTAAAGACCTCTACTGTCTTCAACATGGAGTATGTGGAGTAAAGACCTCTACTGTCTTCAACATGAACATGTAGTAAAGACCTCTACTGTCTTCAACATGGAGTATGTGGAGTAAAGACCTCTACTGTCTTCAACATGGACATGGAGAAAAGACCTCTACTGTCTTCAACATGGAGTATGTGGAGTAAAGACCTCTACTGTCTTCAACATGGAGTATGTGGAGTAAAGACCTCTACTGTCTTCAACATGGACATGGAGAAAAGACCTCTACTGTCTTCAACATGGAGTATGTGGAGTAAAGACCTCTACTGTCTTCAACATGGAGTATGTGGAGTAAAGACCTCTACTGTCTTCAACATGGAGTATGTGGAGTAAAGACCTCTACTGTCTTCAACATGGAGTATGTGGAGTAAAGACCTCTACTGTCTTCAACATGGAGTATGTGGAGTAAAGACCTCTACTGTCTTCAACATGGACATGGAGAAAAGACCTCTACTGTCTTCAACATGGAGTATGTGGAGTAAAGACCTCTACTGTCTTCAACATGGAGTATGTGGAGTAAAGACCTCTACTGTCTTCAACATGGAGTATGTGGAGTAAAGACCTCTACTGTCTTCAACATGGACATGGAGAAAAGACCTCTACTATCTTCAACATGGGGTATGTGGAGTAAAGACCTCTACTGTCTTCAACATGGAGTATGTGGAGTAAAGACCTCTACTGTCTTCAACATGGAGTATGTGGAGTAAAGACCTCTACTGTCTTCAACATGGAGTATGTGGAGTAAAGACCTCTACTGTCTTCATCATGGACATGGAGTATGTGGAGTAAAGACCTCTACTGTCTTCAACATGGACATGTGGAGTAAAGACCTCTACTGTCTTCAACATGAACATGGAGTAAAGACCTCTACTGTCTTCAACATGGAGTATGTGGAGTAAAGACCTCTACTGTCTTCAACATGAACATGGAGTAAAGACCTCTACTGTCTTCAACATGAACATGGAGTAAAGACCTCTACTGTCTTCAACATGGAGTATGTGGAGTAAAGACCTCTACTGTCTTCAACATGGAGTATGTGGAGTAAAGACCTCTACTGTCTTCAACATGAACATGGAGTAAAGACCTCTACTGTCTTCAACATGGAGTATGTGGAGTAAAGACCTCTAATGTCTTCAACATGAACATGGAGTAAAGACCTCTACTGTCTTCAACATGGACATGGAGTATGTGGAGTAAAGACCTCTACTGTCTTCAACATGAACATGGAGTAAAGACCTCTACTGTCTTCAACATGGACATGGAGTAAAGACCTCTACTGTCTTCAACATGAACATGGAGTAAAGACCTCTACTGTCTTCAACATGGAGTATGTGGAGTAAAGACCTCTACTGTCTTCAACATGAACATGGAGTAAAGACCTCTACTGTCTTCAACATGGAGTATGTGGAGTAAAGACCTCTACTGTCTTCAACATGGAGTATGTGGAGTAAAGACCTCTACTGTCTTCAACATGGACATGGAGAAAAGACCTCTACTGTCTTCAACATGGAGTATGTGGAGTAAAGACCTCTACTGTCTTCAACATGGAGTATGTGGAGTAAAGACCTCTACTGTCTTCAACATGGACATGGAGAAAAGACCTCTACTGTCTTCAACATGGAGTATGTGGAGTAAAGACCTCTACTGTCTTCAACATGGAGTATGTGGAGTAAAGACCTCTACTGTCTTCAACATGGAGTATGTGGAGTAAAGACCTCTACTGTCTTCAACATGGAGTATGTGGAGTAAAGACCTCTACTCTCTTCAACATGGAGTATGTGGAGTAAAGACCTCTACTGTCTTCAACATGGACATGGAGAAAAGACCTCTACTGTCTTCAACATGGAGTATGTGGAGTAAAGACCTCTACTGTCTTCAACATGGAGTATGTGGAGTAAAGACCTCTACTGTCTTCAACATGGAGTATGTGGAGTAAAGACCTCTACTGTCTTCAACATGGACATGGAGTATGTGGAGTAAAGACCTCTACTGTCTTCAACATGGAGTATGTGGAGTAAAGACCTCTACTGTCTTCAACATGAACATGGAGTAAAGACCTCTACTGTCTTCAACATGGAGTAAAGACCTCTACTGTCTTCAACATGAACATGGAGTAAAGACCTCTACTGTCTTCAACATGGAGTATGTGGAGTAAAGACCTCTACTGTCTTCAACATGAACATGGAGTAAAGACCTCTACTGTCTTCAACATGGACATGGAGTAAAGACCTCTACTGTCTTCAACATGAACATGGAGTAAAGACCTCTACTGTCTTCAACATGGAGTATGTGGAGTAAAGACCTCTACTGTCTTCAACATGAACATGGAGTAAAGACCTCTACTGTCTTCAACATGGAGTATGTGGAGTAAAGACCTCTACTGTCTTCAACATGGAGTATGTGGAGTAAAGACCTCTACTGTCTTCAACATGGACATGGAGTAAAGACCTCTACTGTCTTCAACATGGAGTATGTGGAGTAAAGACCTCTACTGTCTTCAACATGGAGTATGTGGAGTAAAGACCTCTACTGTCTTCAACATGGAGTATGTGGAGTAAAGACCTCTACTGTCTTCAACATGGAGTATGTGGAGTAAAGACCTCTACTGTCTTCAACATGGAGTATGTGGAGTAAAGACCTCTACTGTCTTCAACATGGACATGGAGAAAAGACCTCTACTGTCTTCAACATGGAGTATGTGGAGTAAAGACCTCTACTGTCTTCAACATGGAGTATGTGGAGTAAAGACCTCTACTGTCTTCAACATGGACATGGAGAAAAGACCTCTACTATCTTCAAAATGGAGTATGTGGAGTAAAGACCTCTACTGTCTTCAACATGGAGTATGTGGAGTAAAGACCTCTACTGTCTTCAACATGGAGTATGTGGAGTAAAGACCTCTACTGTCTTCAACATGGAGTATGTGGAGTAAAGACCTCTACTGTCTTCATCATGGACATGGAGTATGTGGAGTAAAGACCTCTACTGTCTTCAACATGGAGTATGTGGAGTAAAGACCTCTACTGTCTTCAACATGAACATGGAGTAAAGACCTCTACTGTCTTCAACATGGAGTATGTGGAGTAAAGACCTCTACTGTCTTCAACATGAACATGGAGTAAAGACCTCTACTGTCTTCAACATGAACATGGAGTAAAGACCTCTACTGTCTTCAACATGGAGTATGTGGAGTAAAGACCTCTACTGTCTTCAACATGGAGTATGTGGAGTAAAGACCTCTACTGTCTTCAACATGAACATGGAGTAAAGACCTCTACTGTCTTCAACATGGAGTATGTGGAGTAAAGACCTCTAATGTCTTCAACATGAACATGGAGTAAAGACCTCTACTGTCTTCAACATGGACATGGAGTATGTGGAGTAAAGACCTCTACTGTCTTCAACATGAACATGGAGTAAAGACCTCTACTGTCTTCAACATGGACATGGAGTAAAGACCTCTACTGTCTTCAACATGAACATGGAGTAAAGACCTCTACTGTCTTCAACATGGAGTATGTGGAGTAAAGACCTCTACTGTCTTCAACATGAACATGGAGTAAAGACCTCTACTGTCTTCAACATGGAGTATGTGGAGTAAAGACCTCTACTGTCTTCAACATGGAGTATGTGGAGTAAAGACCTCTACTGTCTTCAACATGGACATGGAGAAAAGACCTCTACTGTCTTCAACATGGAGTATGTGGAGTAAAGACCTCTACTGTCTTCAACATGGAGTATGTGGAGTAAAGACCTCTACTGTCTTCAACATGGACATGGAGAAAAGACCTCTACTGTCTTCAACATGGAGTATGTGGAGTAAAGACCTCTACTGTCTTCAACATGGAGTATGTGGAGTAAAGACCTCTACTGTCTTCAACATGGAGTATGTGGAGTAAAGACCTCTACTGTCTTCAACATGGAGTATGTGGAGTAAAGACCTCTACTGTCTTCAACATGGAGTATGTGGAGTAAAGACCTCTACTGTCTTCAACATGGACATGGAGAAAAGACCTCTACTGTCTTCAACATGGAGTATGTGGAGTAAAGACCTCTACTGTCTTCAACATGGAGTATGTGGAGTAAAGACCTCTACTGTCTTCAACATGGAGTATGTGGAGTAAAGACCTCTACTGTCTTCAACATGGACATGGAGAAAAGACCTCTACTATCTTCAACATGGAGTATGTGGAGTAAAGACCTCTACTGTCTTCAACATGGAGTATGTGGAGTAAAGACCTCTACTGTCTTCAACATGGAGTATGTGGAGTAAAGACCTCTACTGTCTTCAACATGGAGTATGTGGAGTAAAGACCTCTACTGTCTTCATCATGGACATGGAGTATGTGGAGTAAAGACCTCTACTGTCTTCAACATGGAGTATGTGGAGTAAAGACCTCTACTGTCTTCAACATGAACATGGAGTAAAGACCTCTACTGTCTTCAACATGGAGTATGTGGAGTAAAGACCTCTACTGTCTTCAACATGAACATGGAGTAAAGACCTCTACTGTCTTCAACATGAACATGGAGTAAAGACCTCTACTGTCTTCAACATGGAGTATGTGGAGTAAAGACCTCTACTGTCTTCAACATGGAGTATGTGGAGTAAAGACCTCTACTGTCTTCAACATGGACATGGAGAAAAGACCTCTACTATCTTCAACATGGGGTATGTGGAGTAAAGACCTCTACTGTCTTCAACATGGAGTATGTGGAGTAAAGACCTCTACTGTCTTCAACATGGAGTATGTGGAGTAAAGACCTCTACTGTCTTCAACATGGAGTATGTGGAGTAAAGACCTCTACTGTCTTCATCATGGACATGGAGTATGTGGAGTAAAGACCTCTACTGTCTTCAACATGGAGTATGTGGAGTAAAGACCTCTACTGTCTTCAACATGAACATGGAGTAAAGACCTCTACTGTCTTCAACATGGAGTATGTGGAGTAAAGACCTCTACTGTCTTCAACATGAACATGGAGTAAAGACCTCTACTGTCTTCAACATGGAGTATGTGGAGTAAAGACCTCTACTGTCTTCAACATGGACATGGAGTAAAGACCTCTACTGTCTTCAACATGGAGTAAAGACCTCTACTGTCTTCAACATGAACATGGAGTAAAGACCTCTACTGTCTTCAACATGGACATGGAGTAAAGACCTCTACTGTCTTCAACATGAACATGGAGTAAAGACCTCTACTGTCTTCAACATGAACATGGAGTAAAGACCTCTACTGTCTTCAACATGGAGTATGTGGAGTAAAGACCTCTACTGTCTTCAACATGGAGTATGTGGAGTAAAGACCTCTACTGTCTTCAACATGGAGTAAAGACCTCTACTGTCTTCAACATGGAGTAAAGACCTCTACTGTCTTCAACATGGAGTAAAGACCTCTACTGTCTTCAACATGGACATGGAGAAAAGACCTCTACTGTCTTCAACATGGAGTATGTGGAGTAAAGACCTCTACTGTCTTCAACATGGAGTATGTGGAGTAAAGACCTCTACTGTCTTCAACATGGAGTATGTGGAGTAAAGACCTCTACTGTCTTCAACATGGAGTATGTGGAGTAAAGACCTCTACTGTCTTCAACATGGAGTATGTGGAGTAAAGACCTCTACTGTCTTCAACATGGACATGGAGAAAAGACCTCTACTGTCTTCAACATGGAGTATGTGGAGTAAAGACCTCTACTGTCTTCAACATGGAGTATGTGGAGTAAAGACCTCTACTGTCTTCAACATGGAGTATGTGGAGTAAAGACCTCTACTGTCTTCAACATGGACATGGAGAAAAGACCTCTACTATCTTCAACATGGAGTATGTGGAGTAAAGACCTCTACTGTCTTCAACATGGAGTATGTGGAGTAAAGACCTCTACTGTCTTCATCATGGACATGGAGTATGTGGAGTAAAGACCTCTACTGTCTTCAACATGGAGTATGTGGAGTAAAGACCTCTACTGTCTTCAACATGAACATGGAGTAAAGACCTCTACTGTCTTCAACATGGAGTATGTGGAGTAAAGACCTCTACTGTCTTCAACATGAACATGGAGTAAAGACCTCTACTGTCTTCAACATGAACATGGAGTAAAGACCTCTACTGTCTTCAACATGGAGTATGTGGAGTAAAGACCTCTACTGTCTTCAACATGGAGTATGTGGAGTAAAGACCTCTACTGTCTTCAACATGAACATGGAGTAAAGACCTCTACTGTCTTCAACATGGAGTATGTGGAGTAAAGACCTCTAATGTCTTCAACATGAACATGGAGTAAAGACCTCTACTGTCTTCAACATGGACATGGAGTATGTGGAGTAAAGACCTCTACTGTCTTCAACATGAACATGGAGTAAAGACCTCTACTGTCTTCAACATGGACATGGAGTAAAGACCTCTACTGTCTTCAACATGAACATGGAGTAAAGACCTCTACTGTCTTCAACATGGAGTATGTGGAGTAAAGACCTCTACTGTCTTCAACATGAACATGGAGTAAAGACCTCTACTGTCTTCAACATGGAGTATGTGGAGTAAAGACCTCTACTGTCTTCAACATGGAGTATGTGGAGTAAAGACCTCTACTGTCTTCAACATGGACATGGAGAAAAGACCTCTACTGTCTTCAACATGGAGTATGTGGAGTAAAGACCTCTACTGTCTTCAACATGGAGTATGTGGAGTAAAGACCTCTACTGTCTTCAACATGGACATGGAGAAAAGACCTCTACTGTCTTCAACATGGAGTATGTGGAGTAAAGACCTCTACTGTCTTCAACATGGAGTATGTGGAGTAAAGACCTCTACTGTCTTCAACATGGAGTATGTGGAGTAAAGACCTCTACTGTCTTCAACATGGAGTATGTGGAGTAAAGACCTCTACTGTCTTCAACATGGAGTATGTGGAGTAAAGACCTCTACTGTCTTCAACATGGAGTATGTGGAGTAAAGACCTCTACTGTCTTCAACATGGAGTATGTGGAGTAAAGACCTCTACTGTCTTCATCATGGAGTATGTGGAGTAAAGACCTCTACTGTCTTCAACATGGACATGGAGAAAAGACCTCTACTGTCTTCAACATGGAGTATGTGGAGTAAAGACCTCTACTGTCTTCAACATGGAGTATGTGGAGTAAAGACCTCTACTGTCTTCAACATGGAGTATGTGGAGTAAAGACCTCTACTGTCTTCAACATGGACATGGAGTAAAGACCTCTACTGTCTTCAACATGGACATGGAGTAAAGACCTCTACTGTCTTCAACATGGAGTATGTGGAGTAAAGACCTCTACTGTCTTCAACATGGAGTATGTGGAGTAAAGACCTCTACTGTCTTCAACATGGAGTATGTGGAGTAAAGACCTCTACTGTCTTCAACATGGAGTATGTGGAGTAAAGACCTCTACTGTCTTCAACATGGAGTATGTGGAGTAAAGACCTCTACTGTCTTCAACATGGACATGGAGTATGTGGAGTAAAGACCTCTACTGTCTTCAACATGGAGTATGTGGAGTAAAGACCTCTACTGTCTTCAACATGGAGTATGTGGAGTAAAGACCTCTACTGTCTTCAACATGGAGTATGTGGAGTAAAGACCTCTACTGTCTTCAACATGGAGTATGTGGAGTAAAGACCTCTACTGTCTTCAACATGGACATGGAGTATGTGGAGTAAAGACCTCTACTGTCTTCAACATGGAGTATGTGGAGTAAAGACCTCTACTGTCTTCAACATGAACATGGAGTATGTGGAGTAAAGACCTCTACTGTCTTCAACATGGAGTATGTGGAGTAAAGACCTCTACTGTCTTCAACATGGAGTATGTGGAGTAAAGACCTCTACTGTCTTCAACATGGAATATGTGGAGTAAAGACCTCTACTGTCTTCAACATGGAGTATGTGGAGTAAAGACCTCTACTGTCTTCAACATGGAGTATGTGGAGTAAAGACCTCTACTGTCTTCAACATGGACATGGAGTATGTGGAGTAAAGACCTCTACTGTCTTCAACATGGACATGGAGTATGTGGAGTAAAGACCTCTACTGTCTTCAACATGAACATGGAGTAAAGACCTCTACTGTCTTCAACATGGAGTATGTGGAGTAAAGACCTCTACTGTCTTCAACATGGAGTATGTGGAGTAAAGACCTCTACTGTCTTCAACATGGACATGGAGTATGTGGAGTAAAGACCTCTACTGTCTTCAACATGGAGTATGTGGAGAAAAGACCTCTACTGTCTTCAACATGGACATGGAGTATGTGGAGAAAAGACCTCTACTGTCTTCAACATGGACATGGAGTATGTGGAGTAAAGACCTCTACTGTCTTCAACATGGAGTATGTGGAGTAAAGACCTCTACTGTCTTCAACATGGACATGGAGTATGTGGAGTAAAGACCTCTACTGTCTTCAACATGGAGTATGTGGAGAAAAGACCTCTACTGTCTTCAACATGGACATGGAGTAAAACCTCTACTGTCTTCAACATGGAGTATGTGGAGTAAAGACCTCTACTGTCTTCAACATGGACATGGAGAAAAGACCTCTACTGTCTTCAACATGGAGTAAAGACCTCTACTGTCTTCAACATGGACATGGAGTATGTGGAGTAAAGACCTCTACTGGCTTCAACATGGAGTATGTGGAGAAAAGACCTCTACTGTCTTCAACATGGAGTATGTGGAGTAAAGACCTCTACTGTCTTCAACATGGAGTATGTGGAGTAAAGACCTCTACTGTCTTCAACATGGAGTATGTGGAGTAAAGACCTCTACTGTCTTCAACATGGAGTATGTGGAGTAAAGACCTCTACTGTCTTCATCATGGACATGGAGTATGTGGAGTAAAGACCTCTACTGTCTTCAACATGGAGTATGTGGAGTAAAGACCTCTACTGTCTTCAACATGAACATGGAGTAAAGACCTCTACTGTCTTCAACATGGAGTATGTGGAGTAAAGACCTCTACTGTCTTCAACATGAACATGGAGTAAAGACCTCTACTGTCTTCAACATGAACATGGAGTAAAGACCTCTACTGTCTTCAACATGGAGTATGTGGAGTAAAGACCTCTACTGTCTTCAACATGGAGTATGTGGAGTAAAGACCTCTACTGTCTTCAACATGAACATGGAGTAAAGACCTCTACTGTCTTCAACATGGAGTATGTGGAGTAAAGACCTCTAATGTCTTCAACATGAACATGGAGTAAAGACCTCTACTGTCTTCAACATGGACATGGAGTATGTGGAGTAAAGACCTCTACTGTCTTCAACATGAACATGGAGTAAAGACCTCTACTGTCTTCAACATGGACATGGAGTAAAGACCTCTACTGTCTTCAACATGAACATGGAGTAAAGACCTCTACTGTCTTCAACATGGAGTATGTGGAGTAAAGACCTCTACTGTCTTCAACATGAACATGGAGTAAAGACCTCTACTGTCTTCAACATGGAGTATGTGGAGTAAAGACCTCTACTGTCTTCAACATGGAGTATGTGGAGTAAAGACCTCTACTGTCTTCAACATGGACATGGAGAAAAGACCTCTACTGTCTTCAACATGGAGTATGTGGAGTAAAGACCTCTACTGTCTTCAACATGGAGTATGTGGAGTAAAGACCTCTACTGTCTTCAACATGGACATGGAGAAAAGACCTCTACTGTCTTCAACATGGAGTATGTGGAGTAAAGACCTCTACTGTCTTCAACATGGAGTATGTGGAGTAAAGACCTCTACTGTCTTCAACATGGAGTATGTGGAGTAAAGACCTCTACTGTCTTCAACATGGAGTATGTGGAGTAAAGACCTCTACTGTCTTCAACATGGAGTATGTGGAGTAAAGACCTCTACTGTCTTCAACATGGACATGGAGAAAAGACCTCTACTGTCTTCAACATGGAGTATGTGGAGTAAAGACCTCTACTGTCTTCAACATGGAGTATGTGGAGTAAAGACCTCTACTGTCTTCAACATGGAGTATGTGGAGTAAAGACCTCTACTGTCTTCAACATGGACATGGAGAAAAGACCTCTACTATCTTCAACATGGAGTATGTGGAGTAAAGACCTCTACTGTCTTCAACATGGAGTATGTGGAGTAAAGACCTCTACTGTCTTCAACATGGAGTATGTGGAGTAAAGACCTCTGTCTTCAACATGGAGTATGTGGAGTAAAGACCTCTACTGTCTTCATCATGGACATGGAGTATGTGGAGTAAAGACCTCTACTGTCTTCAACATGGAGTATGTGGAGTAAAGACCTCTACTGTCTTCAACATGGACATGGAGTAAAGACCTCTACTGTCTTCAACATGGAGTAAAGACCTCTACTGTCTTCAACATGAACATGGAGTAAAGACCTCTACTGTCTTCAACATGGACATGGAGTAAAGACCTCTACTGTCTTCAACATGGAGTATGTGGAGTAAAGACCTCTACTGTCTTCAACATGGACATGGAGTAAAGACCTCTACTGTCTTCAACATGGAGTATGTGGAGTAAAGACCTCTACTGTCTTCAACATGGAGTATGTGGAGTAAAGACCTCTACTGTCTTCAACATGGACATGGAGAAAAGACCTCTACTGTCTTCAACATGGAGTATGTGGAGTAAAGACCTCTACTGTCTTCAACATGGAGTATGTGGAGTAAAGACCTCTACTGTCTTCAACATGGACATGGAGAAAAGACCTCTACTGTCTTCAACATGGAGTATGTGGAGTAAAGACCTCTACTGTCTTCAACATGGAGTATGTGGAGTAAAGACCTCTACTGTCTTCAACATGGAGTATGTGGAGTAAAGACCTCTACTGTCTTCAACATGGAGTATGTGGAGTAAAGACCTCTACTGTCTTCAACATGGAGTATGTGGAGTAAAGACCTCTACTGTCTTCAACATGGACATGGAGAAAAGACCTCTACTGTCTTCAACATGGAGTATGTGGAGTAAAGACCTCTACTGTCTTCAACATGGAGTATGTGGAGTAAAGACCTCTACTGTCTTCAACATGGAGTATGTGGAGTAAAGACCTCTACTGTCTTCAACATGGACATGGAGTATGTGAGTAAAGACCTCTACTGTCTTCAACATGGAGTATGTGAGTAAAGACCTCTACTGTCTTCAACATGAACATGGAGTAAAGACCTCTACTGTCTTCAACATGGAGTATGTGGAGTAAAGACCTCTACTGTCTTCAACATGAACATGGAGTAAAGACCTCTACTGTCTTCAACATGGACATGGAGTATGAGTAAAGACCTCTACTGTCTTCAACATGAACATGGAGTAAAGACCTCTACTGTCTTCAACATGGACATGGAGTAAAGACCTCTACTGTCTTCAACATGAACATGGAGTAAAGACCTCTACTGTCTTCAACATGGAGTATGTGGAGTAAAGACCTCTACTGTCTTCAACATGAACATGGAGAAAAGACCTCTACTGTCTTCAACATGGAGTATGTGGAGTAAAGACCTCTACTGTCTTCAACATGGAGTATGTGGAGTAAAGACCTCTACTGTCTTCAACATGGACATGGAGAAAAGACCTCTACTGTCTTCAACATGGAGTATGTGGAGTAAAGACCTCTACTGTCTTCAACATGGAGTATGTGGAGTAAAGACCTCTACTGTCTTCAACATGGAGTATGTGGAGTAAAGACCTCTACTGTCTTCAACATGGAGTATGTGGAGTAAAGACCTCTACTGTCTTCAACATGGAGTATGTGGAGTAAAGACCTCTACTGTCTTCAACATGGACATGGAGAAAAGACCTCTACTGTCTTCAACATGGAGTATGTGGAGTAAAGACCTCTACTGTCTTCAACATGGAGTATGTGGAGTAAAGACCTCTACTGTCTTCAACATGGACATGGAGAAAAGACCTCTACTATCTTCAAAATGGAGTATGTGGAGTAAAGACCTCTACTGTCTTCAACATGGAGTATGTGGAGTAAAGACCTCTACTGTCTTCAACATGGAGTATGTGGAGTAAAGACCTCTACTGTCTTCAACATGGAGTATGTGGAGTAAAGACCTCTACTGTCTTCATCATGGACATGGAGTATGTGGAGTAAAGACCTCTACTGTCTTCAACATGGAGTATGTGGAGTAAAGACCTCTACTGTCTTCAACATGAACATGGAGTAAAGACCTCTACTGTCTTCAACATGGAGTATGTGGAGTAAAGACCTCTACTGTCTTCAACATGAACATGGAGTAAAGACCTCTACTGTCTTCAACATGAACATGGAGTAAAGACCTCTACTGTCTTCAACATGGAGTATGTGGAGTAAAGACCTCTACTGTCTTCAACATGGAGTATGTGGAGTAAAGACCTCTACTGTCTTCAACATGAACATGGAGTAAAGACCTCTACTGTCTTCAACATGGAGTATGTGGAGTAAAGACCTCTAATGTCTTCAACATGAACATGGAGTAAAGACCTCTACTGTCTTCAACATGGACATGGAGTATGTGGAGTAAAGACCTCTACTGTCTTCAACATGAACATGGAGTAAAGACCTCTACTGTCTTCAACATGGACATGGAGTAAAGACCTCTACTGTCTTCAACATGAACATGGAGTAAAGACCTCTACTGTCTTCAACATGGAGTATGTGGAGTAAAGACCTCTACTGTCTTCAACATGAACATGGAGTAAAGACCTCTACTGTCTTCAACATGGAGTATGTGGAGTAAAGACCTCTACTGTCTTCAACATGGAGTATGTGGAGTAAAGACCTCTACTGTCTTCAACATGGACATGGAGAAAAGACCTCTACTGTCTTCAACATGGAGTATGTGGAGTAAAGACCTCTACTGTCTTCAACATGGAGTATGTGGAGTAAAGACCTCTACTGTCTTCAACATGGACATGGAGAAAAGACCTCTACTGTCTTCAACATGGAGTATGTGGAGTAAAGACCTCTACTGTCTTCAACATGGAGTATGTGGAGTAAAGACCTCTACTGTCTTCAACATGGAGTATGTGGAGTAAAGACCTCTACTGTCTTCAACATGGAGTATGTGGAGTAAAGACCTCTACTGTCTTCAACATGGAGTATGTGGAGTAAAGACCTCTACTGTCTTCAACATGGACATGGAGAAAGACCTCTACTGTCTTCAACATGGAGTATGTGGAGTAAAGACCTCTACTGTCTTCAACATGGAGTATGTGGAGTAAAGACCTCTACTGTCTTCAACATGGAGTATGTGGAGTAAAGACCTCTACTGTCTTCAACATGGACATGGAGAAAAGACCTCTACTATCTTCAACATGGAGTATGTGGAGTAAAGACCTCTACTGTCTTCAACATGGAGTATGTGGAGTAAAGACCTCTACTGTCTTCAACATGGAGTATGTGGAGTAAAGACCTCTACTGTCTTCAACATGGAGTATGTGGAGTAAAGACCTCTACTGTCTTCATCATGGACATGGAGTATGTGGAGTAAAGACCTCTACTGTCTTCAACATGGAGTATGTGGAGTAAAGACCTCTACTGTCTTCAACATGAACATGGAGTAAAGACCTCTACTGTCTTCAACATGGAGTATGTGGAGTAAAGACCTCTACTGTCTTCAACATGAACATGGAGTAAAGACCTCTACTGTCTTCAACATGAACATGGAGTAAAGACCTCTACTGTCTTCAACATGGAGTATGTGGAGTAAAGACCTCTACTGTCTTCAACATGGAGTATGTGGAGTAAAGACCTCTACTGTCTTCAACATGGACATGGAGAAAAGACCTCTACTATCTTCAACATGGGGTATGTGGAGTAAAGACCTCTACTGTCTTCAACATGGAGTATGTGGAGTAAAGACCTCTACTGTCTTCAACATGGAGTATGTGGAGTAAAGACCTCTACTGTCTTCAACATGGAGTATGTGGAGTAAAGACCTCTACTGTCTTCATCATGGACATGGAGTATGTGGAGTAAAGACCTCTACTGTCTTCAACATGGAGTATGTGGAGTAAAGACCTCTACTGTCTTCAACATGAACATGGAGTAAAGACCTCTACTGTCTTCAACATGGAGTATGTGGAGTAAAGACCTCTACTGTCTTCAACATGAACATGGAGTAAAGACCTCTACTGTCTTCAACATGGAGTATGTGGAGTAAAGACCTCTACTGTCTTCAACATGGAGTAAAGACCTCTACTGTCTTCAACATGGAGTAAAGACCTCTACTGTCTTCAACATGGACATGGAGTAAAGACCTCTACTGTCTTCAACATGGACATGGAGTAAAGACCTCTACTGTCTTCAACATGAACATGGAGTAAAGACCTCTACTGTCTTCAACATGAACATGGAGTAAAGACCTCTACTGTCTTCAACATGGAGTATGTGGAGTAAAGACCTCTACTGTCTTCAACATGGAGTATGTGGAGTAAAGACCTCTACTGTCTTCAACATGGACATGGAGTAAAGACCTCTACTGTCTTCAACATGGAGTATGTGGAGTAAAGACCTCTACTGTCTTCAACATGGAGTATGTGGAGTAAAGACCTCTACTGTCTTCAACATGGACATGGAGAAAGACCTCTACTGTCTTCAACATGGAGTATGTGGAGTAAAGACCTCTACTGTCTTCAACATGGAGTATGTGGAGTAAAGACCTCTACTGTCTTCAACATGGAGTATGTGGAGTAAAGACCTCTACTGTCTTCAACATGGAGTATGTGGAGTAAAGACCTCTACTGTCTTCAACATGGAGTATGTGGAGTAAAGACCTCTACTGTCTTCAACATGGACATGGAGAAAAGACCTCTACTGTCTTCAACATGGAGTATGTGGAGTAAAGACCTCTACTGTCTTCAACATGGAGTATGTGGAGTAAAGACCTCTACTGTCTTCAACATGGAGTATGTGGAGTAAAGACCTCTACTGTCTTCAACATGGACATGGAGAAAAGACCTCTACTGTCTTCAACATGGAGTATGTGGAGTAAAGACCTCTACTGTCTTCAACATGGAGTATGTGGAGTAAAGACCTCTACTGTCTTCATCATGGACATGGAGTATGTGGAGTAAAGACCTCTACTGTCTTCAACATGGAGTATGTGGAGTAAAGACCTCTACTGTCTTCAACATGAACATGGAGTAAAGACCTCTACTGTCTTCAACATGGAGTATGTGGAGTAAAGACCTCTACTGTCTTCAACATGAACATGGAGTAAAGACCTCTACTGTCTTCAACATGAACATGGAGTAAAGACCTCTACTGTCTTCAACATGGAGTATGTGGAGTAAAGACCTCTACTGTCTTCAACATGGAGTATGTGGAGTAAAGACCTCTACTGTCTTCAACATGAACATGGAGTAAAGACCTCTACTGTCTTCAACATGGAGTATGTGGAGTAAAGACCTCTAATGTCTTCAACATGAACATGGAGTAAAGACCTCTACTGTCTTCAACATGGACATGGAGTATGTGGAGTAAAGACCTCTACTGTCTTCAACATGAACATGGAGTAAAGACCTCTACTGTCTTCAACATGGACATGGAGTAAAGACCTCTACTGTCTTCAACATGAACATGGAGTAAAGACCTCTACTGTCTTCAACATGGAGTATGTGGAGTAAAGACCTCTACTGTCTTCAACATGAACATGGAGTAAAGACCTCTACTGTCTTCAACATGGAGTATGTGGAGTAAAGACCTCTACTGTCTTCAACATGGAGTATGTGGAGTAAAGACCTCTACTGTCTTCAACATGGACATGGAGAAAAGACCTCTACTGTCTTCAACATGGAGTATGTGGAGTAAAGACCTCTACTGTCTTCAACATGGAGTATGTGGAGTAAAGACCTCTACTGTCTTCAACATGGACATGGAGAAAGACCTCTACTGTCTTCAACATGGAGTATGTGGAGTAAAGACCTCTACTGTCTTCAACATGGAGTATGTGGAGTAAAGACCTCTACTGTCTTCAACATGGAGTATGTGGAGTAAAGACCTCTACTGTCTTCAACATGGAGTATGTGGAGTAAAGACCTCTACTGTCTTCAACATGGAGTAAAGACCTCTACTGTCTTCAACATGGAGTAAAGACCTCTACTGTCTTCAACATGGAGTATGTGGAGTAAAGACCTCTACTGTCTTCAACATGGAGTATGTGGAGTAAAGACCTCTACTGTCTTCAACGTGGACATGGAGTAAAGACCTCTACTGTCTTCAACATGGAGTATGTGGAGTAAAGACCTCTACTGTCTTCAACATGGAGTATGTGGAGTAAAGACCTCTACTGTCTTCAACATGGAGTATGTGGAGTAAAGACCTCTACTGTCTTCAACATGGAGTAAAGACCTCTACTGTCTTCAACATGGAGTAAAGACCTCTACTGTCTTCAACATGGAGTATGTGGAGTAAAGACCTCTACTGTCTTCAACATGGAGTATGTGGAGTAAAGACCTCTACTGTCTTCAACATGGAGTATGTGGAGTAAAGACCTCTACTGTCTTCAACATGGAGTATGTGGAGTAAAGACCTCTACTGTCTTCAACATGGAGTATGTGGAGTAAAGACCTCTACTGTCTTCAACATGGACATGGAGTATGGAGTAAAGACCTCTACTGTCTTCAACATGGAGTATGTGGAGTAAAGACCTCTACTGTCTTCAACATGGAGTATGTGGAGTAAAGACCTCTACTGTCTTCAACATGGAGTATGTGGAGTAAAGACCTCTACTGTCTTCAACATGGAGTATGTGGAGTAAAGACCTCTACTGTCTTCAACATGGACATGGAGTATGTGGAGTAAAGACCTCTACTGTCTTCAACATGGAGTATGTGGAGTAAAGACCTCTACTGTCTTCAACATGGACATGGAGTATGTGGAGTAAAGACCTCTACTGTCTTCAACATGGAGTATGTGGAGTAAAGACCTCTACTGTCTTCAACATGGAGTATGTGGAGTAAAGACCTCTACTGTCTTCAACATGGACATGTGGAGTAAAGACCTCTACTGTCTTCAACATGGAGTATGTGGAGTAAAGACCTCTACTGTCTTCAACATGGAGTATGTGGAGTAAAGACCTCTACTGTCTTCAACATGGACATGGAGTATGTGGAGTAAAGACCTCTACTGTCTTCAACATGGACATGGAGTATGTGGAGTAAAGACCTCTACTGTCTTCAACATGGACATGGAGTAAAGACCTCTACTGTCTTCAACATGGAGTAAAGACCTTCTGTCTTCAACATGGAGTATGTGGAGTAAAGACCTCTACTGTCTTCAACATGGACATGGAGTATGTGGAAAAGACCTCTACTGTCTTCAACATGGAGTATGTGGAGAAAAGACCTCTACTGTCTTCAACATGGACATGGAGTATGTGGAGAAAAGACCTCTACTGTCTTCAACATGGACATGGAGTATGTGGAGTAAAGACCTCTACTGTCTTCAACATGGAGTATGTGGAGTAAAGACCTCTACTGTCTTCAACATGGACATGGAGTATGTGGAGTAAAGACCTCTACTGTCTTCAACATGGAGTATGTGGAGAAAAGACCTCTACTGTCTTCAACATGGACATGGAGTAAAACCTCTACTGTCTTCAACATGGAGTATGTGGAGTAAAGACCTCTACTGTCTTCAACATGGACATGGAGAAAAGACCTCTACTGTCTTCAACATGGAGTAAAGACCTCTACTGTCTTCAACATGGACATGGAGTATGTGGAGTAAAGACCTCTACTGTCTTCAACATGGAGTATGTGGAGAAAAGACCTCTACTGTCTTCAACATGGAGTATGTGGAGTAAAGACCTCTACTGTCTTCAACATGGAGTATGTGGAGTAAAGACCTCTACTGTCTTCAACATGGAGTATGTGGAGTAAAGACCTCTACTGTCTTCAACATGGAGTATGTGGAGTAAAGACCTCTACTGTCTTCAACATGGAGTATGTGGAGTAAAGACCTCTACTGTCTTCAACATGGAGTAAAGACCTCTACTGTCTTCAACATGGAGTAAAGACCTCTACTGTCTTCAACATGGAGTATGTGGAGTAAAGACCTCTACTGTCTTCAACATGGACATGGAGTAAAGACCTCTACTGTCTTCAACATGGACATGGAGTAAAGACCTCTACTGTCTTCAACATGGAGTATGTGGAGTAAAGACCTCTACTGTCTTCAACATGGAGTATGTGGAGTAAAGACCTCTACTGTCTTCAACATGAACATGGAGTAAAGACCTCTACTGTCTTCAACATGGAGTATGTGGAGTAAAGACCTCTAATGTCTTCAACATGAACATGGAGTAAAGACCTCTACTGTCTTCAACATGGACATGGAGTATGTGGAGTAAAGACCTCTACTGTCTTCAACATGAACATGGAGTAAAGACCTCTACTGTCTTCAACATGGACATGGAGTAAAGACCTCTACTGTCTTCAACATGAACATGGAGTAAAGACCTCTACTGTCTTCAACATGGAGTATGTGGAGTAAAGACCTCTACTGTCTTCAACATGAACATGGAGTAAAGACCTCTACTGTCTTCAACATGGAGTATGTGGAGTAAAGACCTCTACTGTCTTCAACATGGAGTATGTGGAGTAAAGACCTCTACTGTCTTCAACATGGACATGGAGAAAAGACCTCTACTGTCTTCAACATGGAGTATGTGGAGTAAAGACCTCTACTGTCTTCAACATGGAGTATGTGGAGTAAAGACCTCTACTGTCTTCAACATGGACATGGAGAAAAGACCTCTACTGTCTTCAACATGGAGTATGTGGAGTAAAGACCTCTACTGTCTTCAACATGGAGTATGTGGAGTAAAGACCTCTACTGTCTTCAACATGGAGTATGTGGAGTAAAGACCTCTACTGTCTTCAACATGGAGTATGTGGAGTAAAGACCTCTACTGTCTTCAACATGGAGTATGTGGAGTAAAGACCTCTACTGTCTTCAACATGGACATGGAGAAAAGACCTCTACTGTCTTCAACATGGAGTATGTGGAGTAAAGACCTCTACTGTCTTCAACATGGAGTATGTGGAGTAAAGACCTCTACTGTCTTCAACATGGAGTATGTGGAGTAAAGACCTCTACTGTCTTCAACATGGACATGGAGAAAAGACCTCTACTATCTTCAACATGGAGTATGTGGAGTAAAGACCTCTACTGTCTTCAACATGGAGTATGTGGAGTAAAGACCTCTACTGTCTTCAACATGGAGTATGTGGAGTAAAGACCTCTACTGTCTTCAACATGGAGTATGTGGAGTAAAGACCTCTACTGTCTTCATCATGGACATGGAGTATGTGGAGTAAAGACCTCTACTGTCTTCAACATGGAGTATGTGGAGTAAAGACCTCTACTGTCTTCAACATGAACATGGAGTAAAGACCTCTACTGTCTTCAACATGGAGTATGTGGAGTAAAGACCTCTACTGTCTTCAACATGAACATGGAGTAAAGACCTCTACTGTCTTCAACATGAACATGGAGTAAAGACCTCTACTGTCTTCAACATGGAGTATGTGGAGTAAAGACCTCTACTGTCTTCAACATGGAGTATGTGGAGTAAAGACCTCTACTGTCTTCAACATGGACATGGAGTAAAGACCTCTACTGTCTTCAACATGGAGTAAAGACCTCTACTGTCTTCAACATGAACATGGAGTAAAGACCTCTACTGTCTTCAACATGGACATGGAGTATGTGGAGTAAAGACCTCTACTGTCTTCAACATGAACATGGAGTAAAGACCTCTACTGTCTTCAACATGGACATGGAGTAAAGACCTCTACTGTCTTCAACATGAACATGGAGTAAAGACCTCTACTGTCTTCAACATGGAGTATGTGGAGTAAAGACCTCTACTGTCTTCAACATGAACATGGAGTAAAGACCTCTACTGTCTTCAACATGGAGTATGTGGAGTAAAGACCTCTACTGTCTTCAACATGGAGTATGTGGAGTAAAGACCTCTACTGTCTTCAACATGGACATGGAGAAAAGACCTCTACTGTCTTCAACATGGAGTATGTGGAGTAAAGACCTCTACTGTCTTCAACATGGAGTATGTGGAGTAAAGACCTCTACTGTCTTCAACATGGACATGGAGAAAGACCTCTACTGTCTTCAACATGGAGTATGTGGAGTAAAGACCTCTACTGTCTTCAACATGGAGTATGTGGAGTAAAGACCTCTACTGTCTTCAACATGGAGTATGTGGAGTAAAGACCTCTACTGTCTTCAACATGGAGTATGTGGAGTAAAGACCTCTACTGTCTTCAACATGGAGTATGTGGAGTAAAGACCTCTACTGTCTTCAACATGGAGTATGTGGAGTAAAGACCTCTACTGTCTTCAACATGGAGTATGTGGAGTAAAGACCTCTACTGTCTTCATCATGGAGTATGTGGAGTAAAGACCTCTACTGTCTTCAACATGGACATGGAGTATGTGGAGTAAAGACCTCTACTGTCTTCAACATGGAGTATGTGGAGTAAAGACCTCTACTGTCTTCAACATGGAGTATGTGGAGTAAAGACCTCTACTGTCTTCAACATGGAGTATGTGGAGTAAAGACCTCTACTGTCTTCAACATGGACATGGAGTAAAGACCTCTACTGTCTTCAACATGGACATGGAGTAAAGACCTCTACTGTCTTCAACATGGAGTAAAGACCTCTACTGTCTTCAACATGGAGTAAAGACCTCTACTGTCTTCAACATGGAGTATGTGGAGTAAAGACCTCTACTGTCTTCAACATGGAGTATGTGGAGTAAAGACCTCTACTGTCTTCAACATGGAGTATGTGGAGTAAAGACCTCTACTGTCTTCAACATGGACATGGAGTATGTGGAGTAAAGACCTCTACTGTCTTCAACATGGAGTATGTGGAGTAAAGACCTCTACTGTCTTCAACATGGAGTATGTGGAGTAAAGACCTCTACTGTCTTCAACATGGAGTATGTGGAGTAAAGACCTCTACTGTCTTCAACATGGAGTATGTGGAGTAAAGACCTCTACTGTCTTCAACATGGACATGGAGTATGTGGAGTAAAGACCTCTACTGTCTTCAACATGGAGTATGTGGAGTAAAGACCTCTACTGTCTTCAACATGAACATGGAGTATGTGGAGTAAAGACCTCTACTGTCTTCAACATGGAGTATGTGGAGTAAAGACCTCTACTGTCTTCAACATGGAGTATGTGGAGTAAAGACCTCTACTGTCTTCAACATGGAGTATGTGGAGTAAAGACCTCTACTGTCTTCAACATGGAGTATGTGGAGTAAAGACCTCTACTGTCTTCAACATGGAGTATGTGGAGTAAAGACCTCTACTGTCTTCAACATGGACATGGAGTATGTGGAGTAAAGACCTCTACTGTCTTCAACATGGACATGGAGTATGTGGAGTAAAGACCTCTACTGTCTTCAACATGGACATGGAGTAAAGACCTCTACTGTCTTCAACATGGAGTAAAGACCTCTACTGTCTTCAACATGGAGTATGTGGAGAAAGACCTCTACTGTCTTCAACATGGACATGGAGTATGTGGAGTAAAGACCTCTACTGTCTTCAACATGGAGTATGTGGAGAAAAGACCTCTACTGTCTTCAACATGGACATGGAGTATGTGGAGAAAAGACCTCTACTGTCTTCAACATGGACATGGAGTATGTGGAGTAAAGACCTCTACTGTCTTCAACATGGAGTATGTGGAGTAAAGACCTCTACTGTCTTCAACATGGACATGGAGTATGTGGAGTAAAGACCTCTACTGTCTTCAACATGGAGTATGTGGAGAAAAGACCTCTACTGTCTTCAACATGGACATGGAGTAAAGACCTCTACTGTCTTCAACATGGAGTATGTGGAGTAAAGACCTCTACTGTCTTCAACATGGACATGGAGAAAAGACCTCTACTGTCTTCAACATGGAGTAAAGACCTCTACTGTCTTCAACATGGACATGGAGTATGTGGAGTAAAGACCTCTACTGGCTTCAACATGGAGTATGTGGAGAAAAGACCTCTACTGTCTTCAACATGGAGTATGTGGAGTAAAGACCTCTACTGTCTTCAACATGGAGTATGTGGAGTAAAGACCTCTACTGTCTTCAACATGGACATGGAGTATGTGGAAAAGACCTCTACTGTCTTCAACATGGAGTATGTGGAGTAAAGACCTCTACTGTCTTCAACATGGACATGGAGTATGTGGAGTAAAGACCTCTACTGTCTTCAACATGGAGTATGTGGAGAAAAGACCTCTACTGTCTTCAACATGGACATGGAGTAAAGACCTCTACTGTCTTCAACATGGAGTAAAGACCTCTACTGTCTTCAACATGGAGTAAAGACCTCTACTGTCTTCAACATGGAGTAAAGACCTCTACTGTCTTCAACATGGAGTAAAGACCTCTACTGTCTTCAACATGGAGTAAAGACCTCTACTGTCTTCAACATGGAGTAAAGACCTCTAGTTTTGTGAAAAATATTTGTCAGTGTTTCAGTGCATGTTAAAAAAGACAGCATTAAAAACCACACACGATGTTTTGTAACACTGTCTCTCATACAATCAAATGGGTTTCGATTGTAAATGGTTTATAGCAGAACATATTGATTGATGATGATTTTCAGTCAATATTTAGTTTAACATGTTAAAGGAGACACTGTGAATTGAATACTTTCCTACGGTTGACTTTTGCACAAATTATAGGCTGCAGTTGCCAGGCCCATTGTGAGATTAGAAATAATATTACAAATCAAAATGTTTAGGGATATGTAAGTTATAGCCGAGGTAACATGTGTAAAGCCGACCTTCATCCCTGGTATTCGTGTGAGAAGGTGGATGTGAACCCGAGTCTCCTGTTTGTCAAAAACACTGCATTAGTGCACGCAGTCAGTCTTCAGGACTAACACACCTCTGTTACACTGAGCACATGGGACCCGATTCAGACTTGAGATAAGTCTACTTAAAACATGGAATTAATAAATTCAGACTTGAGATAAGGCTACTTAAAACATGGACTTTAAGTCATGTTAAATTTTGATTTTTTTATTTCACCTTTATTTAACCAGGTAGGCTAGTTGAGAACACCTTTATTTAACCAGGTAGGCTAGTTGAGAACACCTTTATTTAACCAGGTAGGCTAGTTGAGAACAAGTTCTCATTTGCAACTGCGACCTGGCCAAGATAAAGCATAGCAGTGTGAACAGACAACAGAGTTACACATGGAATAAACAATTAACAATCAATAACACAGAAAAAAAGTCTATATACATTGTGTGCAAAAGGCATGAGGAGGTAGGCGAATAATTACAATTTTGCAGATTAACACTGGAGTGATAAATGATCAAATGGTCATGTACAGGTAGAGATATTGGTGTGCAAAAGAGCAGAAAAGTAAATAAATATAAACAGTATGGGGATGAGGTAGGTAAAATTGGGTGGGCTATTTACCGATAGACTATGTACAGCTGCAGCGATCGGTTAGCTGCTCAGATAGCAGATGTTTGAAGTTGGTGAGGGAGATAAGTCTCCAACTTCAGCGATTTTTGCAAAGCAACTTATAAAAAAGTATGAATAGGGCCTAGAGACTATTTTTTGTTTGTGAAATAGTGGGAATTGAACCCCAGACTGCTGGGGCAGTAAGAAGGCACATTTATTTTTGAATTTTTACCCACTACCATATGGAGGAACTTGTGCCTCCATATCAGAATACAAAATGTTTAGATTAAAAAGCTAAATGTGAATTTCAAACATTGTGCTGCCATACTGTTCAGAATTCCTCCAATCAGAGGCATGGAGATGGAGAGAGGTCAGAGGTGTGCCCTCTAGAAAACTCTATGGTTGAGTAGAAGATGAAGAAAAAATGAAAATAAATCAGGCAAGTTTGAGGACACCTCCCTGGTATTTGGGGTCTTTCATGAACTCAGACCGGTGACACCAAAATCGCTTAGATGAAACTCTCCAAAACAATCCAAGAAATTATGTTGTCAATGAGAAAGAGACAAAAATGTTAAATCACATTGAGGAAGGAAACAGAAAAGAAATTCCCTCAAAAGGGAACATTTGTTTCCGGCCTGGTAATGCTAATATTCCGAGTCAAACAGCCATTTGATTCATTGTTCAGTTTTCATGATGCTACATGTCATTATTTGTAACTTCCGTGCACTTGTTTTAAATGAAGGCCTGTTTTTTGGTTAATACTAATGGCTTGTTTGCCAACTAGCTTCATCGATTGTTTGATGTGCATAGCCTCATACCATTTACCCTGCTCTAACATTGGCCCACAGCTACTTTTAGCAACGCTAGTATTTACACACCAGTGTTGCTGGGAATTAGCTTGCAACAAAAACTGAATAGACCGCCGGAAGACAGAAGTTAAATTAAATTTCAACGTACTCTGCGATTGTCTGTAGGCTTGTCCTTATGCAAGGGGGGAATGTGAGAAACAACAAACCTCTAAAAATGTAATGTTAACTTTAAACCGAAATGCCAAATGTGGGTCTGTTGTACACCTATGCAGTTCCTCAGCGAGGTCAGTTCGTCTGCTTTCCTCCGGTCAAAATAACAAGTCCATTTTGCTATTGGTGTTTAATAATTGTATATTTCACAATGCAATTTATATTTTAGCTTGAGAACCCAATTACGCCTTCATCTATTCACATTAATATTATTATTATTATTATTATTTGCTATTTGTTTCCCTGCAGAAAAACACCTATACTATGACGCAACACTGATGAGTATCGTCTCGGACTGGTACCGGTATCGTCCCGGTACCGGTATCGTCCTGGCCTGGTACCGGTATCGTCCCGGTATCGTCCCGGCCTGGTACCGGTATCGTCTCGGTATCGTCCCGGCCTGGTACCGGTATCGTCTCCCGGCCTGGTATCGTCCCGGCCTGGTACCGGTATCGTCTCTCGGCATGGTACCTGTCCCCGGCCTGGTACCGTATCGTCCGGGCCTCGTCCCGGCCTGGTACCGGTCGTCGTCCTCAGGTATCGTCCGGCCTGGTACGTCTCGGCCTGGTACCTGTATCGTCCGGGCCTGGTACCGGTATCGTCCGGGCCTGGTACCGGTATCGTCCGGGCCTGGTACCGGTATCGTCCCGGCCTGGTACCGGTATCGTCCCGGCCTGGTACCGGTATCGTCCCGGCCTGGTATCATCCAGGCCCGAATATTTCAGTTGATTTTGAAGAATATGAATGATAAATACCTTACAGATCTTTGAATGGCTAAATTATACCCGTTCTCCTGGTATTTCCAAACACTGTACATGACAGTCCTCTTATTGTACATTATATTGTATTTAACCAGTATACTGTATTTAACAGTATATTCCCTGCTCTTATATGGTGTTTATTCTCATCAGTAACTCCAAAAGGTCAAATGTACCAGAGTGATGCTCAAATAAAGGACACAAAATGATAGTTGTGAAAACAAACTAATACATTTGTACAGAATGAGTACCACACTACTTCTTCATAACATGATTTTGAAGCTTCAAATTCTTTGCAAATGATTAAAAAATGACAACATTCTCAATGTGAAGAAAAAAATAAGCTGTTAAAAAGACAGAGAAATGGTTTAAAACACCGTCAGTGTTTAGGCACTTTAGAGAAGAAACACGACCAAAAGGGAGAAGAGACCTACTTCAAACACCGTCAGTGATTAGGCTCTTTAGAGAAGAAACACGACCAAAAGGGAGAAGAGACCTACTTCAAACACCGTCAGTGTTTAGGCACTTTAGAGAAGAAACACGACCAAAAGGGAGAAGAGACCTACTTCAAACACCGTCAGTGATTAGGCACTTTAGAGAAGAAACACGACCAAAAGGGAGAAGAGACCTACTTCAAACACCGTGTTTAGGCAGTGTTTAGGCACTTTAGAGAAGAAACACGACCAAAAGGGAGAAGAGACCTACTTCAAACACCGTCAGTGTTTAGGCACTTTAGAGAAGAAACACGACCAAAAGGGAGAAGAGACCTACTTCAAACACCGTCAGTGATTAGTGCTCTTTAGAGAAGAAACACGACCAAAAGGGAGAAGAGACCTACTTCAAACACCGTCAGTGATTAGGCACTTTAGAGAAGAAACACGACCAAAAGGGAGAAGAGACCTACTTCAAACACCGTCAGTGATTAGGCACTTTAGAGAAGAAACACGACCAAAAGGGAGAAGAGACCTACTTCAAACACCGTCAGTGTTTAGGCACTTTAGAGAAGAAACACGACCAAAAGGGAGAAGAGACCTACTTCAAACACCGTCAGTGATTAGGCACTTTAGAGAAGAAACACGACCAAAAGGGAGAAGAGACCTACTTCAAACACCGTCAGTGTTTAGGCACTTTAGAGAAGAAACACGACCAAAAGGGAGAAGAGACCTACTTCAAACACCGTCAGTGATTAGTGCTCTTTAGAGAAGAAACACGACCAAAAGGGAGAAGAGACCTACTTCAAACACCGTCAGTGATTAGGCACTTTAGAGAAGAAACACGACCAAAAGGGAGAAGAGACCTACTTCAAACACGTCAGTGATTAGTGCTCTTTAGAGAAGAAACACGACCAAAAGGGAGAAGAGACCTACTTCAAACACCGTCAGTGATTAGGCACTTTAGAGAAGAAACACGACCAAAAGGGAGAAGAGACCTACTTCAAACACAGGACTTCAGACACCGTCAGTGTTTGATTATTGGTTTAACAACACACCATGTTACCGAACTCTTTCAATCTGTCCCAATACCCTCACAACCATGTTTCAGTACTCCGGCAAAGTGCAGGTTTCGTCACCTTTAAAAGGTGGTGGAAGCTCAGGAGCCGCTAGTTTGTGTTTAGAAAAGCACTTCATTTTAACAGTATCTCCATTTCTCTAAAAAAAAAATCCATCTTCTCCTAGTATCCTCCCCTTCAGCTGCACCGATTGGACAAGACTGGACCATATAAACCCAACACTGAGGTTCCTTAATGTTTCCTACAATGTTACTTCATTATATTTCCATATTTTAAAAAATTAATAAAATCACAGCAATTTATACATCTAAGTACACAACATAAGAATGTGAATAGCAGCAGGAGGTAAACTGCTATATTATTGAAAAAATGAAGCCTAATTAAATGAGATTCTTTCATGTCCTCCCTGTCCCAGCCAGTCAGTCAGTCATCGTCTTTTACCTTTAATGGAAAAGAGGAAAATTGTAGAGTCATTTATTTAGTAAAGTCATTTAATTCAGAGCTGCTTCCAGTGTGGATAAGGCTGACTATCATACTTCATAATTGACTGCAGAATTACATTGTCATGGCAAGATTAGCTTTCTTAATTAATGCAAATTGATTTAACATAAGTTAATGTTTGTAATTATTTTGACTTCGCTATGGATGTGGAATAATATTTCGATTTAAAACATCTATTCAAAAATGGACAGAAAGTTAATGGAAGAAAAAAAACTGACACTATTCGACAAATGTGCCAATTTGGTCTTTACCAAAGCCATCGACATTTTTGTTAAGAGGGTTTGAGGGAAGAGGGAGTAAAAGAAGAGGAGAGGGTTGATGGCGAGGAGTAGGTTTGAGGAAAATAAGGAGAAAGATGAGGATGCTTGAGAATGAAGAGGAGGAGAGAGTTGATGGCGAGGAGTAGGTTTGAGGAAAACAAGGAGAAAGATGAGGATGCTTGAGAATGAAGAGGAGGAGAGAGTTGATGGCGAGGAGTAGGTTTGAGGAAAACAAGGAGAAAGATGAGGATGCTTGAGAATGAAGAGGAGGAGAGAGTTGATGGCGAGGAGTAGGTTTGAGGAAAACAAGGAGAAAGATGAGGATGCTTGAGAATGAAGAGGAGGAGAGAGTTGATGGCGAAGAGTAGGTTTGAGGAAAACAAGGAGAAAGATGAGGATGCTTGAGAATGAGGAGGAAGAGGAGAAAGAGGTTTGAGGAAAACAAGGAGAAAGATGAGATGGAGAATGAGGGAGTAGGTTTGAGGAAAACAAGGAGAAAGATGAGGATGCTTGAGAATGAAGAGGAGGAGAGAGTTGATGGCGAAGAGTAGGTTTGAGGAAAACAAGGAGAAAGATGAGGATGCTTGAGAATGAGGAGGAAGAGGAGAAAGAGGAGGAGAGGAGATGGTGAGGAGTAGGTTTGAGGAAAACAAGGAGAAAGATGAGGATGCTTGAGAATGAGGAGGAGAGTCAGGCAAGGGGCTGGGAGACAGTGATCCTAAGCCACCATAGTGGGACACGAGTCATCCTGACAGACAGCAGCCCACAAGCAGCTGCACAACGCTGGCTCTACTTCTGTTCTGGGATACTATGTTCGCTACTCAAATCAAATCACGTGTTTAGCAGATGTTATTACGAATGTAACGAAATGCTTGTGTTTCTAGCTCCAACAGTGCAGTAACATCTAACAAGTAATATCTTCCAATTCCATAACAATACTGTCACGGTCGTCATAACGAGGAGACCAAGGCACAGCGTGATATGAATACCTCTTTAAAGAAAGAGAACACTGAACAAACTATACAAAACGACCGTGACGCTATATATAGCGAGTGCTGACATGCAACTAACCATAGACAGTAACCCACAAAACCAAAATGGAAAATGGCAACCTAAATAGGATCCCCAATCAGAGACAACGATAAACAGTTGCCTCTGATTGGGAACTAATTCAGGCCACCACAGACCTACATATACCGAGACAAACCAAAACCCCATAGATGTACAAAAAACCCTAGACAAGTCAAAAACACATACCACCCTCGTCACACCCTGACCTAACCAAAATAAAAGATAAGGTCAGGGCGTGATAAATACAAACAAATCTAAAGTAAAGTAATGTGATATATAAATATATGGATGGCAGAGCGCCATAGACTCAGAAACAGTAGAATATAGTATTTACATAGGAGATGAGTAATACTTATGTCTGGTAAATTGTCTGTCTGAAATGGTGTGCACCAGGGCTCTGTACTTGGTCCCTTCTTATTCACTATTTATATAAATAATTTAGACAAAACTGTGCAACTTCACTTTTATGTTGATACTGTTATTTATTGTTGTGCCTCGTCTCTCACAAAAGCTTACCAGAACTTGCAACCTGCTTTTTATACTGTTCAACAAACCTTGTGTCAATTGAAAATAAGAATTTGTTCTTAACTGACTTGCCTAGTTAAATAAAAGGTTAAAAAAAAAAGCTTATCCTCAATACTGACAACTAAACTAATGGTGTTTTCTAAAGCAAGAAATAGATCTCTGAACCTTTCACCTATTACTACCTGTCAGGGCAATGTGATTGAGACTGTAACCTCATATCTTGGAATTTTAATTGATGACGGCCTCTTTTAAATTGCATATTCAACAACTTACAAAACATTTTGAAGCTGAAGTTGAGATTTTATTTTAGGAATAAGGCCGGTTTTTCTTTTGCTACATTTATGCCTTTACTAGACTATGGGGATATTTTATATATGAATGCTTCCGCTCGGTGTTTGAGATCAATTGACACCCTTTACCACGGCACTTTGAGATTTATTTTAAACTGCAAAACCCTTACGCACCACTGCACTTTGTATACCAGGGTTGGCTGGCCTTCGAGTCACTAGTAGGCTCAGTCACTGGTATACTTTAATTTACAAAGCCATATTAGGTTTACGACCATTTTGTTTGGGAATTTTTATTGCTCAGAAACATGGTTGGTACTCTCTTCGTTCGCAGAACTTTATCCTGCTAACTGTTCCAAATGTCCAAACTGAATTTGGTAAAAGGGCTTTTATGTCCTCTGCGCCATCGTCTTGGAACGCCTTACAAAATACTTTTAAACTGGAAGAAATTGTCCCGATTGGCGTTTTTAAATCACTGATGAAGGATCTTGAGACAGATTCTCTGACCTGTCAATGTTTTTAATTTGTCGTTTTTTTGAGTTTGTTATACTCTTGTGAATTCTATGGTTTTTACTAGATTACCTGTAGCTATTATTCATGTTGTCTGTCTAATTGCGTAATGACTTGGTGCTGACTCTCTTGGCCAGAACGCTCTTGAAAAATAGATTTCAAATCTCAATGAGCCCTTCCTGGTTAAATAAAGGTTTAAGCAAATAACACATATGTAAAAACATTCAAGTGGCCAGTGTTCCATTATTATAGTGGCCAGTGTTCCATTATTATAGTGGCCAGTGTTCCATTATTATAGTGACCAGTGTTCCATTATTATAGTGGCCAGTGTTCCATTATTATAGTGATCAGTGTTCCATTATTAGTGACCAGTGTTCCATTATTATAGTGACCAGTGTTCCATTACTAAAGTGGCCAGTGTTCCATTACTAAAGTAACCAGTGATTCCATTATTAAACTGACCAGTGTTCCATTACTAAAGTGGCCAGTGTTCCATTACTAAAGTGGCCAGTGTTCCATTACTAAAGTGGCCAGTGTTCCATTACTAAAGTGGCCAGTGATTCCATTATTAAACTGACCAGTGTTCCATTATTAAAGTGGCCAGTGTTCCATTACTAGTGGCCAGTGTTCCATTATTATAGTGACCAGTGTTCCATTATTATAGTGGCCAGTGTTCCATTATTATAGTGACCAGTGTTCCATTATTATAGTGGCCAGTGTTCCATTATTAAAGTGGCCAGTGTTCCATTATTAAAGTGGCCAGTGTTCCATTATTATAGTGGCCAGTGTTCCATTATTATAGTGGCCAGTGTTCCATTATTATAGTGACCAGTGTTCCATTATTATAGTGGCCAGTGTTCCATTATTATAGTGGCCAGTGTTCCATTACTAAAGTGGCCAGTGTTCCATTACTAAAGTGGCCAGTGTTCCATTACTAAAGTGGCCAGTGTTCCATTATTATAGTGACCAGTGTTCCATTATTAAAGTAGTGACCAGTGTTCCATTATTATAGTGACCAGTGTTCCATTATTATGGCCAGTGTTCCATTATTATAGTGACAGTGTTCCATTATTATGAGTGATTATTAAAGTGACAGTGTTCCATTATTATAGTGACCAGTGTTCCATTATTATAGTGACCAGTGTTCCATTATTATAGTGACCAGTGTTCCATTATTATAGTGACCAGTGTTCCATTATTAAAGTGGCCAGTGTTCCATTATTAAAGTGACCAGTGTTCCATTCCATTTCCATTAAAGTGGCCAGTGTTCCATTATTATAGTGTGTTCCATTATTAAAGTGACCAGTGTTCCATTATTATAGTTCCATTATTATTAAGTGACCAGTGTTCCATTATTAAAGTGACCTTATTAAAGTGACTAGTGTTCCATTATTAGTGAGTGGCCAGTGTTCCATTATTAAAGTGACCAGTGTTCCATTATTAGAGTGGCCAGTGTTCCATTATTAAAGTGGCCAGTGTTCCATTATTAAAGTGGCCAGTGATTCCATTATTAAAGTGACCAGTGATTCCATTATTAAAGTGACCAGTGTTCCATTATTAAAGTGGCCAGTGTTCCATTATTAAAGTGACCAGTGTTCCATTATTAAAGTGACCAGTGTTCCATTATTAAAGTGACCAGTGTTCCATTATTATTGTGACCAGTGATTCCATTATTAAAGTGACCAGTGATTCCATTATTAAAGTGACCAGTGTTCCATTATAAAAGTGGCCAGTGTTCCATTATAAAAGTGGCCAGAGATTAAGTCTATATAGTAGCAGGCGGTGATACAGCCCGACAGGATGCTCTCAATAGTGTGTAGCCGATGCGAAATGGCTCGCTAGTTAGCGGTGGTGCGCGCTGGTAGCGTTTAAAATCGGTGACGTCACTCGCTCTGAGACCTTGAAGTAGTGGTTCCCCTTGCTCTGCACGGGCCGCGGCTCCCTCTGCTGTTTCCTGAAGTCCATGATCAGCTCCTTTGTTTTGTTGACGTTGGGGAAGGTTATTTTCCACCACCCTCACAGAGCCATCACCTCCTCCATGTAGGCTGTCTCGTCATTGTTGGTAATCAGGTCGACTACTGTTGTTTCATCTGCAAACTTGATAATTGAGTAAGATCAAATCAAATTTATTTATATAGCCCTTCGTACATCAGCTGATATCTCAAAGTGCTGTACAGAAACCCAGCCTAAAACCCCAAACAGCAAGCAATGCAGGTGTAGAAGCACGGTGGCTAGGAAAAACTCCCTAGAAAGGCCAAAACCTAGGAAGAAACCTAAAGAGGAACCAGGCTATGTGGGGTGGCCAGTCCTCTTCTGGCTGTGCCGGGTGGAGATTATAACAGAACATGACCAAGATGTTCAAATGTTCATAAATGACCAGCATGGTCGTATAATAATAAGGCAGAACAGTTGAAACTGGAGCAGCAGCACAGTCAGGTGGACTGGGGACAGCAAGGAGTCATCAGGTCAGGTAGTCCTGGGGCATGGTCCTAGGGCTCAGGTCAGTTGAAACTGGAGCAGCAGCACGGCCAGGTGGACTGGGGACAGCAAGAGTCATCATGTCAGGTAGTCCTGGGGCATGGTCCTAGGGCTCAGGTCCACCGAGAGAGAGAGAGAAAGAGAGAATTAGAGAACGCACACAGGACACCGAATAGGACAGGAGAGTTACTCCAGATATAACAAACTGACCCTAGCCCCCCGACACATACTACTGCAGCATAAATACTGGAGGCTGAGACAGGAGGGGTCAGGAGACACTGTGGCCCCATCCGAGGACACCCCCGGACAGGGCCAAACAGGAAGGATATAACCCCACCCACTCTGCCAAAGCACAGCCCCCACACCACTAGAGGGATATCTTCAACCACCAACCTACCATCCTGAGACAAGGCCGAGTATAGCCCACAAAGATCTCCGCCATGGCACAACCCAAGGGGGGGCGCCAACCCAGACAGGATGACCACAACAGTGAATCAACCCACTCAGGTGACGCATCCCCTCCAGGGACGGCATGAGAGAGCCCCAGTAAGCCAGTGACTCAGCCCCTGTAATAGGGTTAGAGGCAGAGAATCCCAGTGGAAAGAGGGGAACCGGCCAGGCAGAGACATCAAGGGCGGTTCGTTGCTCCAGAGCCTTTCCGTTCACCTTCCCACTCCTGGGTATTTTTTTAATACTACACCTGTTGTATTCAGCATTTCACTGTGAGGTCTACTACACCTGTTGTATTCAGCATTTCACTGTGAGGTCTACTACACCTGTTGTATTCAGCATTTCACTGTGAGGTCTACTACACCTGTTGTATTCAGCATTTCACTGTAAGGTCTACTACACCTGTTGTATTCAGCATTTCACTGTGAGGTCTACTACACCTGTTGTATTCAGCATTTCACTGTCTACTACACCTGTTGTATTCAGCATTTCACTGTGAGGTCTACTACACCTGTTGTATTCAGCATTTCACTGTAAGGTCTACTACACCTGTTGTATTCAGCATTTCACTGTAAGGTCTACTACACCTGTTGTATTCAGCATTTCACTGTGAGGTCTACTACACCTGTTGTATTCAGCATTTCACTGTAAGGTCTACACTTGTTGTATTCAGCATTTCATTGTAAGGTCTACACTTGTTGTATTCAGCATTTCACTGTAAGGTCTACTACACCTGTTGTATTCAGCATTTCACTGTGAGGTCTACTACACCTGTTGTATTCAGCATTTCACTGTAAGGTCTACTACACTTGTTGTATTCAGCATTTCACTATAAGGTCTACTTACACCTGTTGTATTCAGCATTTCACTGTAAGGTCTACTACACCTGTTGTATTCAGCATTTCACTGTAAGGTCTACTACACCTGTTGTATTCAGCATTTCACTGTGAGGTCTACTACACCTGTTGTATTCAGCATTTCACTGTAAGGTCTACACTTGTTGTATTCAGCATTTCACTGTGAGGTCTACTACACCTGTTGTATTCAGCATTTCACTGTAAGGTCTACACTTGTTGTATTCAGCATTTCATTGTAAGGTCTACACTTGTTGTATTCGGCATTTCACTGTGAGGTCTACTACACCTGTTGTATTCAGCATTTCACTGTGAGGTCTACTATACCTGTTGTATTCAGCATTTCACTGTGAGGTCTACTATACCTGTTGTATTCAGCATTTCACTGTGAGGTCTACTACACCTGTTGTATTCAGCATTTCACTGTGAGGTCTACACCTGTTGTATTCAGCATTTCACTGTGAGGTCTACTACACCTGTTGTATTCAGCATTTCACTGTAAGGTCTACTACACCTGTTGTATTCAGCATTTCACTGTAAGGTCTACTACACCTGTTGTATTCAGCATTTCACTGTGAGGTCTACTACACTTGTTGTATTCAGCATTTCACTGTGAGGTCTATCTACACCTGTTGTATTCAGCATTTCACTGTGAGGTCTACACTTGTTGTATTCAGCATTTCATTGTAAGGTCTACACTTGTTGTATTCAGCATTTCACTGTAAGGTCTACTACACCTGTTGTATTCAGCATTTCACTGTGAGGTCTACTACACCTGTTGTATTCAGCATTTCACTGTAGGTCTACTACACCTGTTGTATTCAGTATTTCACTGTAAGGTCTATTACACTTGTTGTATTCAGCATTTCACTGTAAGGTCTATTACACTTGTTGTATTCAGCATTTCACTGTAAGGTCTATTACACTTGTTGTATTCAGCATTTCACTGTAAGGTCTATTACACTTGTTGTATTCAGCATTTCACTGTAAGGTCTACTACACTTGTTGTATTCAGCATTTCACTGTAAGGTCTACTACACTGTTGTATTCAGCATTTCACTGTAAGGTCTACTACACCTGTTGTATTCAGCATTTCACTGTAAGGTCTACTACACTTGTTGTATTCAACATTTCACTGTAAGGTCTACTACACCTGTTGTATTCAGCATTTCACTGTAAGGTCTACTACACCTGTTGTATTCAGCATTTCACTGTAAGGTCTACTACACCTGTTGTATTCAGCATTTCACTGTAAGGTCTACTACACCTGTTGTATTCAGTATTTCACTGTGGGGTCTACTACACCTGTTGTATTCAGCATTTCACTGTGAGGTCTACTACACCTGTTGTATTCATCATTTCACTGTGAGGTCTACTACACCTGTTGTATTCAGCATTTCACTGTAAGGTCTACTACACCTGTTGTATTCAGCATTTCACTGTAAGGTCTACTACACCTGTTGTATTCAGCATTTCACTGTGAGGTCTACTACACTTGTTGTATTCAGCATTTCACTGTGAGGTCTACTACACTTGTTGTATTCAGCATTTCACTGTGAGGTCTACTACACTTGTTGTATTCAGCATTTCACTGTGAGGTCTACTACACTTGTTGTATTCGGCGCATGTGACTAATACAATTTGATGTGACCTGACTTAACGACAATATATGCTGTGAAACTTTTCTTCTTAGGTAAATCATCATGTCACAAACCCATTGACTGAAAAGGAACGCAATATCTGATAATGATTTGGGCTGACACTGTAAAAGCTACAATCTGGAAATAGTTTTTCCAGCAAAATGGCAGCCCCGACACTTGTTTCGGTATGAAGCTGAGGGATGGGGCAAGAGAAATTTAACACCTCTCAAATTCCCAGATTGTATGTTTAATAAATGAAAAGGGGTTTTCTTCTTAGAGAGCGAAAGTGTTGACAAATAATCTTGTCACAAACCCTTTGACCAGAGTGTGATTATGTGAGGATAGTGTGACATCTCAGCTGTTCAGGAGTAACAAGACAATAACTCCAGGCATTTCCTTTGCAAATCAACTTCATGATTAGAAAACAAATTGGGAGCAGACAAACTCATTTTAGGCATGGGCAGCACGGTGCGGACGCTTCTCTAAGGGTCATGATTTTTTTTTTTAGGCAAGTCAGTTAAGAACAAATTCTTAACTAGCCTAGGAACAGTGGGTTAACTGCCTGTTCAGAGGCAGAACGACAGATTTGTACCTTGTCAGCTCAGGGGTTTGAACTTGCAACCTTCCGGTTACTAGTCCAACGCTCTAACCACTAGGCTACCCTGCCGCCCCATTATATGGTGACAGGACAGAGAGAATGTTTCTACATTAGCACTGCTGCTAACAATCCACAGTAGTAACAATACACAGTAGTAACAATACACAGTAGTAACAATACACAGTAGTAACAATCCACAGTAGTAACAATCCACAGTAGTAACAATACACAGTAGTAACAAGACAGACAGGAGCGTAATCATGTAGCTATACATTATATGTTTTGGAATCACTTTAAAAAGAGATAGCCTTGCCTGAGACCTGTAAACCCAAAGGTCGTCGCCCCCCCACACATCGTTGAGGATGTTCTCTTGGTCAAGATGGTGGAGTCATAAGCAAGTACAAAACCAGCCAGTTACACTAACTAGCACGCTCGGAGAGAATGCTAGCACGGCCGGAGAGAATGCTAGCACGGCCGGAGAGAATGCTAGCACGGCCGGAGAGAATGCTAGCACGGCCGGAGAGAATGCTAGCACGCCCGGAGAGAATGCTAGCACGCCCGGAGAGAATGCTAGCACGGCCAGAGAGAATGCTAGCACGCCCGGAGAGAATGCTAGCACGCCCGGAGAGAATGCTAGCACGGCCAGAGAGAATGCTAGCACGGCCCGGAGAGAATGCTAGCACGCCCGGAGAGAATGCTAGCACGGCCAGAGAGAATGCTAGCACGCCCGGAGAGAATGCTAGCACGGCCAGAGAGAATGCTAGCACGGCCGGAGAGAATGCTAGCACGGCCGGAGAGAATGCTAGCACGGCCGGAGAGAATGCTAGCACGCCCGGAGAGAATGCTAGCACGGCCGGAGAGAATGCTAGCACGGCCAGAGAGAATGCTAGCAAGGCGAATGTGACAGTGAAACACAAATTTTAGGTTACATGCATTTTAGGTTACATGCATTTTAGGTTACATAACTTTAGCTAACATACATTACATTTTAGGTTACATAACTTCAGCTAACATATATTTTAGGTTACATACATTTTAGGTTACAAAACTTTAGGTTACGCGATGTGGTGGTGAAGACAGGATAGTCACCAAGGGGAACGTTTCACACACACACACACACACACACACACACACACACACAAACCTCAAAATGTAGCTGCATGTGTGCCGATTCACGTGTTGCTCCTGAGGTAAAACGGTCACAGATTAGCATGAGCACTGCCATCATTAGCTGTACAGCTTGAAAACACTAATCTCTGAATTATAGCGTTATGTGGATGCTGCTGGGAAAAGCACAATGAAAAGGCAATCATCCTTAAAACCCACACAAAAAAAGATAAAAAGATTTCTACTAGGATTTGTTATGAGTTGATAGTGTGACCCAGATTTAGCTGCCGATCCACAGACTTCCTTTCCACCATCCTCCAGAAGGGAGAGAGCTATCTGACTGTGTTGTGGAGGTAATGATATGGATTAGATTGGAAGCCATGTTCTGATATATATATATACATATATATATATATATCAGATGATGTGGTATTAACTAAAACACTTATTTCCAAACTGGCTCATCATATAAACAGAAAGACTAAAAATCACCAAAATATCAAGCGTTATTTTATAAAAGACATTCCTGTGTGTCTCTCCTCCTACTCCACTATTAACCAGACTCAGGGCTCCGTAACAGAGTGTGGTGATGTGTGTGTAAAAACATCATACAGAAAGTAGAAGGAAGAGAGAGAGAGAGAGAGAGAGAGAGAGAGAGAGAGAGAGAGAGAGACAGAGAGAGACAGAGAGAGAGAGAGAGAGAGAGAGAGAGAGAGACTTACTTATTTATTTATTTATTTATTTATTTTATCTTGTGTCCTTTAGAGAGACATTTGTACATTGTTAGAACACTGTATATAGATATAGATATGACATTTGTAATGTCTTTACAGAAACTTCTGAGTGTAAGACAGAGATTTTTGTTGTTTTTCACTTTATATATTCACTTTGTATGTTGTCTAGAGAGAGCTTTGAGAGACAGATGTTAACACGAGAGATGCCAATAAAGCCCTTGAGATTGAGAGAGAGATTGAATTGAGAGAGAGAGAGAGACAGAGAGAGACAGAGAGAGAGAGAGACAGAGAGAGAGACAGAGAGAGAGAGAGAGAGAGACAGAGAGAGAGAGAGAGACAGAGAGAGAGAGAGAGAGAGAGAGAGAGACAGAGACAGAGAGAGAGAGAGAGACAGAGAGAGAGACAGAGAGAGACAGAGAGAGAGAGAGAGAGAGAGAGAGAGAGAGAGAGAGAGAGAGAGAGAGAGAGAGAGAGAGAGAGAGAGAGAGAGAGAGAGAGAGAGAGAGACAGAGAGAGAACTTGGACGAGTGCAGATCCAGGACAGCTAGCAACCTGACACCTTATCTCGTTAGATTAGTTCAACAGGGTGAAGCAGCCGACTAGAGAGATTAACGCAACACAGAAAGTGTGTGAATCGACAGAGCAGGGTAGAGTTTAGAGAAGGAAGCTAAACTTGGAACCTTTGTAAAAACCCTTATGCTCCAGTGGAGGCTGGTGGGAAGAGCTATAGGAGGATGGGCTCATTGTAATAGCTGGAATTGAATCGATGGAATGGAATCAAACATGCGGTTTCCATATCGTTGACCCGTTTTGACTCCGCTCCATTAATGTCATTCCAGCCATTACAATGAGCCAGTCCTCCTTATAGCGCCGCCCACCAGCCTCCACTGTACTCCACACAGCTGAAATGACCTGCGCTGCTCATGACACTTGTTTCTCGGACTGAGTCTGTATCGTGTGTGTGTGTGTGTGTGTGCGGACTCTGAATCAAACGTGTGTCTAGGATACAGCTCCAGACTGGCTAGCTACAGGATCACAACATGGCAATCATTCCAGACAGCAAGTGTGTTACCGACTTAGTGTAGCAAACCAGACCTATGGAGACTACACCTCCATAGCTGACCTGTGTGTGTGTGTGTAGACTACACCTCCATAGCTGACCTGTGTGTGTGTGTGTGTGTGTGTGTGTGTGTGTGTGTGTGTGTGTGTGTGTGTGTGTGTGTGTGTGTGTGTAGACTACACCTCCATAGCTGACATGTGTGTGTGTGTGTGTGTGACTACAGCTGTGACCTGTGTGTGTGTGTGTGTGTGTGTGTGTGTGTAGACTACACCTCCATAGCTGACATGTGTGTGTGTGTGTGTGTGTGTGTGTGTGTGTGTGTAGACTACACCTCCATAGCTGACCTGTGTGTGTGTGTGTGTGTGTGTGTGTGTGTGTGTGTGACTACACCTCCATAGCTGACCTGTGTGTGTGTGTGTGTGTGTGTGTGTGTGTGTGTGTGTGTGTGTGTGTGTGTGTAGACTACACCTCCATAGCTGACCTGTGTGTGTGTGTGTGTGTGTGTGTGTGTGTGTGTGTGTGTGTGTAGACTACACCTCCATAGCTGACCTGTGTGTGTGTGTGTGTGTGTGTGTGTGTGTGTGCTGACCTGGGTGTGTGTGTGTGTGTGTGTGTGTGTGTGTGTATAGACTACACCTCCATAGCTGACCTGTGTGTGTGTGTGTGTGTGTGTGTGTGTGTGTGTGTGTGTGTGTATGTGTGTGTGTGTGTAGACTACACCTCCATAGCTGACCTGTGTGTGTGTGTGTGTGTGTGTGTGTGTGTGTGTAGACTACACCTCCATAGCTGACCTGTGTGTGTGTGTGTGTGTGTGTGTGTGTGTGTGTGTGTGTGTGTGTGTGTGTGTGTGTGTGTGTGTAGACTACACCTCCATAGCTGACCTGTGTGTGTGTGTGTGTGTGTGTGTGTGTGTAGACATAGCTGACCTGTGTGTGTGTGTGTGTGTGTGTGTGTGTGTGTGTGTGTGTGTGTGTGTGTATAGACTACACCTCCATAGCTGACCTGTGTGTGTGTGTGTGTATAGACTACACCTCCATAGCTGACCTGTGTGTGTGTGTGTGTGTGACCTGTGTGTGTGTGTGTGTGTGTGTGTGTGTGTGTGTGTAGACTACACCTCCATAGCTGACCTGGGTGTGTGTGTGTGTGTGTGTGTGTGTGTGTATAGACTACACCTCCATAGCTGACCTGGGTGTGTGTGTGTGTGTGTGTGTTTGTGTGTGTGTGTGTGTATAGACTACACCTCCATAGCTGACCTGTGTGTGTGTAGACTACACCTCCATAGCTGACCTGTGTGTGTGTGTGTGTAGACTACACCTCCATAGCTGACCTGTGTGTGTGTAGACTACACCTCCATAGCTGACCTGTGTGTGTGTGTAGACTACACCTTCATAGCTGACCTGTGTATGTGTGTGTGTGTGTGTGCGCGCGCATAGACTGCAGCTCCATTGTTGACCTGTGTGCGTGTAGACTACACCTCCATAGCTGACCTGTGTGTGTGTAGACTACACCTCCATAGCTGACCTGTGTGTGTGTAGACTACACCTCCATAGCTGCATGGATCTCAGCAAAGCAAGCGTGTACGTTAACACAGAGTCTGGATCCGTCTGTGTGGAAGTGTCAGTGGGCTGAATTATTGTGGATAGTGGCAAGATCGGTGTGTGTAAACACCCCATGCTGACCCGTGTGACCACCTCCATAGCCCTGTGTGTGTAGACTACACCTCCATAGCTGCATGGATCTCAGCAAAGCCCGGTGTTATCGTTAACACAGAGTCTGGACCGCCCGGTGTTATAGTGGCAAGATCGGGGAAACCGCCCGCGACCACCGCCCGGTGTTATCCGCGCGCGACCACCGCCCGGTGTTATCCGCGAGCGACCACCGCCCGGTGTTATCCGCGCGCGACCACCGCCCGGTGTTATCCGCGCGCGACCACCGCCCGGTGTTATCCGCGAGCGACCACCGCCCGGTGTTATCCGCGCGCGACCACCGCCCGGTGTTATCTGCTCATGACAACACAGCTGTAAGGCAGCAGAGGCCAGATCTAGCAGTATCCTACCATCAGCACCACTTTACTAGACCCACAAGCATTTCCCTACACCCGCAATAACATCTGCTAACCATGTGACCAATAACATCTGCTAACCATGTGACCAATAACATCTGCTAACCATGTGACCAATAACATCTACTAACCATGTGACCAATAACATCTACTAACCATGTGACCAATAACATCTACTAACCATGTGTATGTGACCATTAACATCTGCTAACCATATGATCAATAACATCTGCTAACCATATGACCAATAACATCTGCTAACCACGTGGCCATTAACATCTGCTAACCACGTGGCCATAAACATCTGCTAACCACGTGGCCATAAACATCTGCTAACCACGTGGCCATTAACATCTGCTAACCACGTGGCCATTAACATCTGCTAACCACGTGGCCATAAACATCTGCTAACCACGTGGCCATAAACATCTGCTAACCACGTGGCCATTAACATCTGCTAACCACGTGGCCATTAACATCTGCTAACCACGTGTATGTGACCAATAACATCTGCTAACCACGTGACCATTAACATCTGCTAACCACGTGACCAATAACATCTGCTAACCACATGTATGTGACCAATAACATCTGCTAACCACGTGACCAATAACATCTGCTAACCACGTGACCAATAACATCTGCTAACCATGTGGCCAATAACATCTGCTAACCATGTGGCCATTAACATCTGCTAACCACATGTATGTGGCCAATAACATCTGCTAACCATGTGGCCATTAACATCTGCTAACCACGTGACCAATAACATCTGCTAACCATGTGGCCAATAACATCTGCTAACCATGTGACCAATAACATCTGCTAACCATGTGTATGTGACCAATAACATCTGCTAACCACGTGTATGTGACCAATAACATCTGCTAACCATGTGTATGTGACCAATAACATCTGCTAACCATGTGACCATTAACATCTGCTAACCATGTGCCCAATAACATCTGCTAACCATGTGTATGTGACCAATAACATCTGCTAACCACGTGGCCAACAACATCTGCTAACCACGTGGCCAACAACATCTGCTAACCACGTGGCCAACAACATCTGCTAACCACGTGGCCATTAACATCTGCTAACCACGTGGCCATTAACATCTGCTAACCACGTGGCCATTAACATCTGCTAACCACGTGGCCATTAACATCTGCTAACCACGTGGCCATTAACATCTGCTAACCACGTGGCCATTAACATCTGCTAACCACGTGGCCATTAACATCTGCTAACCACGTGGCCATTAACATCTGCTAACCACGTGGCCATTAACATCTGCTAACCACGTGGCCATTAACATCTGCTAACCACGTGGCCATTAACATCTGCTAACCACGTGGCCATTAACATCTGCTAACCACGTGGCCATTAACATCTGCTAACCACGTGGCCATTAACATCTGCTAACCACGTGGCCATTAACATATGCTAACCACGTGGCCATTAACATATGCTAACCACGTGTGTGACCAATAACATCTGCTAACCATCTGCTAACCACGTGACCAATAACAGGAGAAACCCGTCTAACGACCGGAGAAACCCGTCTAACAGCCTCTCCATGTAAATGGATTAATGCTATTGGTCGTTTTAAAAAGAATAAGTCCAATAAAAACATTGTAACTGCCAGGCACAGCGAAATCCTTCTTCCTGCAAGATAATAGCTTGAATTGATTGGAGAGGATGTGCTGTGAAGAATTCTCCCAGTTTCGGTATTTATTGGTTTCCGTTCTAAACCTGAGTAGCAATCAGACGAGGGGAGATTGCCTGAGAGAGTCAGTCTTTGTGACAATAGGGACACTCGTGTCTGTCTGTGTACGTTTCTGTCTGTCTGTCTGTGTTTGTGGGGTACAAATATCTCTATAACCTTTCAAAGTGGCACTACTACAGAGTTTCCTTGTATCGCTCCTTTCAAATAATGGATGGTGTGTTCAGAACTCTATCCTGGTCCTATGAGAAGTGTGCCTCCAAGGTTCCTTTACTAGACTACTGCAGCAGGCGTTTCCTGTCTGCAAGGTTCCTTTACTAGACTACTGCAACAGGCTTCCTGTCTCCAAGGTTCCTTTACTAGACTACTGCAGCAGGCGCTTCCTGTCTCCAAGGTTCCTTTACTAGACTACTGCAGCAGGCGTTTCCTGTCTGCAAGGTTCCTTTACTAGACTACTGCACAGGCTTCCTGTCTCCAGGTTCACTAGCTATTTCCTGTCTGCAAGGTTCCTTTACTAGACTACTGCAGCAGGCGTTTCCTTTACTGACTCTGCAAGGTTCCTTTACTAGACTACTGCAGCAGGCGTTTCCTGTCTGCAAGGTTCCTTTACTAGACTACTGCAACAGGCTTCCTGTCTCCAAGGTTCCTTTACTAGACTACTGCAGCAGGCGTTTCCTGTCTCCAAGGTTCCTTTACTAGACTAATGCAACAGGCGTTTCCTGTCTGCAAGGTTCCTTTACTAGACTACTGCAACAGGCTTCCTGTCTCCAAGGTTCCTTTACTAGACTACTGCAACAGGCTTCCTGTCTCCAAGGTTCCTTTACTAGACTACTGCAACAGGCTTCCTGTCTCCAAGGTTCCTTTACTAGACTAATGCAGAAGGCTTCCTGTCTCCAAGGTTCCTTTACTAGACTACTGCAACAGGCTTCCTGTCTCCAAGGTTCCTTTACTAGACTACTGCAACAGGCTTCCTGTCTCCAAGGTTCCTTTACTAGACTACTGCAACAGGCTTCCTGTCTCCAAGGTTCCTTTACTAGACTACTGCAACAGGCTTCCTGTCTCCAAGGTTCCTTTACTAGACTACTGCAACAGGCTTCCTGTCTCCAAGGTTCCTTTACTAGACTATGAAAGACACAGACATGACCCCGCCACACGGTGCATTGTCAGCGTATCATTCCACTAGCTGCGTCCTCATTTCTTACACCACCAAAATCGGCCCTCCCCTGTGTGTGTGTGTGTGCGCGCGCGTGAGTCCCCTGAGAGGAGAAAAACTTCTACCAATAATGCAATTGACAGATCTTTACTGTCCATGTCTAACAGGGACTGCGATTGGCTCTGCTGAAGAGTGGCTGCACACACACACAGAGCGTGTGTATGAACCCTTGTCTTAACGCACACACACGCCTGATGAGTGGCTATGGACACTTGTCTTAACTTTTAACCTACCACTCAACTCAGCTCGCAGGAAACAGCACCACACTGACAGACAAGATAGATGACTGATGGTTTTTCTGTTTCTTCAGGAGGACAACTAGCCCCATTGCAAGATGGCATCTTTCAACAGCAGCTATGAAGAGTCAACCACTAGAAGGAAATGACTGTAGTTCTGTCTCAAACAACAACAGCCCTCAAAGCCTCTTCTTATGGACCACTGGTTGTAGAGAAATGTATACAGATCTAAAATCAGGTAGAATTACATTCCTAGCATATTGTACACTGTGTTCTGTTCTACCCTCTAAAGAGCAATAGTGGTGTGGATCTAGTAACGTTAGGAACAGACAGGGCGAGGAACAGTCTCCCCAGTACTCATGGGATCAGAGCTCTAAGAGGAGTGTTCTGGGTAGGTAATCCAGGACCATATGGTCTACCCAAGGCCTTGTAGTAACATAGGGTCAGTAAACAGGAGGTCTGCCTGGTGCACATGGGAGTGGAGGTGTAGGAATCCCAGTAGACTGTAGTTCTGGGACTAAGGGCCCTGGCTCTGTGACATCCAGGAGGGTCGTAGGGTCACCCTGGCTCTGTGACATCCAGGAGGGTCGTAGGGTCGCCCTGGCTCTGTGACATCCAGGAGGGTCGTAGGGTCACCAGGATCATGTCTCCCCTTGCCTGTCTGTAGTCCCCTCACATAGAGGGTCCACAGATCATGTCTCCCTTGCCTGAAAGACCCACAGAGCGGAAAGAGTCTCTCTGCATCTCTCACACACACACACACACACACACACACACACACACACACACACACACACACACACACTACATTTTCCTGACAGAGATCTAACTGAATAAATATGAGTCCTGTATTTTCATGTCAGACAGGTCCAGCCAGTCTCTTCTTTGCATCTCAAAGCAGGGAAGTGCGAGTCATAGACAGATACCTATCTACCGATGACTTACTACTGTACATAAAGGTACGTGCGTATTGCACGGAAAATGTCATTTGTTATCCTGTGAATCAGAGTGCTGGATTATTCTCAGCACACATTAAGCCTGCCTGCCACAGTGTGTACCTACATAGGTATTAGGACCAAAAAAAAGTGTTTTAATGGTTTAGGATAAATACAGCAGGCACAATGGCCTGCAGAGAGAGGCAGAGAGAGAGGCAGAGAGAGAGGCAGAGAGAGAGGCAGAGAGAGGCAGAGAGAGAGAGGCAGAGAGAGGCAGAGAGAGAGGCAGAGAGAGAGAGGCAGAGAGAGAGAGGCAGAGCGAGAGAGAGGCAGAGAGAGAGAGAGAGGCAGAGCGAGAGAGAGAGGCAGAGCGAGAGAGAGGCAGAGAGAGAGAGAGAGGCAGAGAGAGAGAGAGAGGCAGAGCGAGAGAGAGAGGCAGAGAGAGAGAGAGGCAGAGCAGAGAGAGAGGCAGAGCGAGAGAGAGAGAGAGAGAGAGAGGCAGAGAGAGAGAGAGAGAGCAGAGAGAGAGAGAGAGAGCAGAGAGAGAGAGGGCAGAGAGAGAGGCAGAGAGAGCAGAGAGAGAGAGAGGCAGAGAGGCAGAGAGAGAGAGAGAGAGAGAGAGAGAGAGAGAGAGAGAGAGAGAGAGAGGCAGAGAGGCAGAGAGAGAGAGGCAGAGAGAGGCAGAGAGAGAGGCAGAGAGCAGAGAGAGAGAGAGAGAGGCAGAGAGAGGCAGAGAGAGAGGCAGAGAGAGAGAGAGGCAGAGCAGAGAGAGAGGCAGAGAGAGAGAGAGGCAGAGCGAGAGAGAGAGGCAGAGCGAGAGAGAGAGACATGATGCAGAGCCTCCAAGAGGCAGAGACATTATCAGGCAGAAAGAGAGAGAGCAGAGAGAGTGGAGAGAGGCAGAGACCCAGAAGAGAGGAGAGGCAGAGAGGAGAGAGAGAGGCAGAAGAGAGAGAGAGAGAGGCAGAGACCCTAAAGAGTGCAGAGAGTGGAGAGAACCCAGAGAGAGAGAGAGAGAGGCAGAGGAGAGAACCCTAAAGAGTGCAGAGAGAGGTCTAGAGAAAGAGTGCTCCGAGTGGTCTAACCCTAAGAGAGAGAGCTCAGAGAGAGAGAGAACCCAGAAAGAGTGCTCCGAGTGGTCAGAACCCTAAAGAGTGCTCCGCAGAGAGAGAACCCTAAAGAGAGAGAGAGGCAGAGAGAGAGGGCAGAACCCTAAAGAGAGAGCTCAGAGAGAGGAGAGGCAGACCCTAAAGGAAAAGTAGAGACATGATGCTCTGAGTCCTCCAACCACATTATCACCCTAAAAGAGTGCTCCACGTGGACTAACCCTAAAGAGGGTGCTCCGCGTGGTCTAACCCTAAAGAGTGCTCCGCGTGGTCTAACCCTAAAGAGTGCTCCGCGTGGTCTAACCCTAAAGAGTGCTCCGCGTGGTCTAACCCTAAAGAGTGCTCCGCGTGGTCTAACCCTAAAGAGTGCTCCGCGTGGTCTAACCCTAAAGAGGGCGCTCCGTGTGGACTAACCCTAAAGAGGGCGCTCCGCGTGGACTAACCCTAAAGAGGGCGCTCCGCGTGGACTAACCCTAAAGAGAGCGCTCCGCGTGGACTAACCCTAAAGAGAGCGCTCCGCGTGGACTAACCCTAAAGAGAGCGCTCCGCGTGGACTAACCCTAAAGAGAGCGCTCCGCGTGGACTAACCCTAAAGAGAGCGCTCCGCGTGGACTAACCCTAAAGAGTGCTCCGCGTGGACTAACCCTAAAGAGAGCGCTCCGCGTGGACTAACCCTAAAGAGAGTGCTCCACGTGGACTAACCCTAAAGACAGCGCTCCACGTGGACTAACCCTAAAGAGAGTGCTCCGCGTGGACTAACCCTAAAGAGAGTGCTCCGCGTGGACTAACCCTAAAGAGAGTGCTCCACGTGGACTAACCCTAAAGAGTCGATGTGTCCAAACTTTTGACTGGTACTGTATATATCACAAAGACCCACTACACACACCATGTGCACTTAACTTGAGAACCTTACATAGAAAGAATACCAGAGTATTTTAACCTATAGAATATACAGTGCCTTTGGAAAGTATTCAGACCCCTCGACTTGTTCCACTTTATTTATTTATTAGCCTTCATTCTAAAATGTATCAAATCTACACATTACCCAATAAAAACAAAGCAAAAAAACAGGTTCTTAAAAATGTTTGCAAATGTATTAAAAATAAATAAAAATGTTTTCACATTTACATAAGTAAAGGGTCTGAATACTCGGTACTTTGTTGAAACACCTTTGGCAGTGATTACAGCCTCAAGTCTTCTTGGGTATGACGCTACAAGCTTGGCACACCTGTATTTGGGGAGTTTCTCCCATTCTCCTCTGCAGATCCTCTCAAGCTCTGTCAGGTTGGATGGGGAGCGTCGCTGCACAGCTAATTTCAGGTCTCTCCAGAGATGTTTGATCGGGTTCAAGTCCGGGTTCAATGACATTCAGGGACTCATGCCTTAGGGATGTTTCTCAGCGGCAGGGACTGGGGGACTTGTCAGGATTGAGGGAAATATGAACGGAGCAAAGTACAGAGAGATCCTTGATGAAAACATGAGTTCCTGAGCTCTTTGGAACAGGTTCACTTTCCAACAGGACAACGACCCTAAGCACACAGCCAAGACAATGGAGAATTGGTAGACTACAGAATCGGAATACATGATGCTGCCACCACCATGCTTCACCGTAGGGATGGTGCCAGGTTTCCTCCAGATGTGACGCTTGGCATTCAGGCCAATGAGTTCAATATTGGTTTCATCAGACCAGAGAATCTTGTTTCTCATGGTCTGAGATTCTTTAGGTACCTTTTGGCAAACTCCAAGCGGGCTGCCATGTGCCTTTTACTGAGGAGTGGCTTCCATCTGGCCACTCTACCATAAAGGCCTGGTTGCTGGTGCTGCAGAGATGGTTGTCCTTCTGGAAGGTTCTCCCATCTCCACAGAGGAACTCTAGAGCTCTGTCAGAGACCATCAGGTTCTTGGTCATCTCCCTGACCAAGGCCCTTCTCCCCCGTTTGCTCAGTTTGACCGGGCAGCCAGCTCTAGGAAGAGTCTTGGTGGTTCCAAACTTCTTCCATTTAAGAACGCTGGATGCCACTGAGTTCTTTGGGACCTTCTATGATGCAGAAATGTTTTGCTACCATTCCCCAGATCTGTGCCTCAACACAATCCTGTCTCGGAGCTCGACGGACAAATCTTTCAACCTCATGGCTTTGTTTTTGCTCTGACATTTAATGTCAACTGTTGGACCTTATATAGACAGGTGTGTACCTTTCCAAATCATGTGCAATCAATTTAATTTACCACAGGTGGACTCCACTCAATTTAATTTACCACAGGTGGACTCCACTCAATTTAATTTACCACAGGTGGACTCCACTCAATTTAATTTACCACAGGTGGACTCCACTCAATTTAATTTACCACAGGTGGACTCCAATCAATTTAATTTACCACAGGTGGACTCCAATCAATTTAATTTACCACAGGTGGACTCCAATCAATTTAATTTACCACAGGTGGAGTCCAATCAATTTAATTTACCACAGGTGGACTCCAATCAATTTAATTTACCACAGGTGGACTCCAATCAATTTAATTTACCACAGGTGGACTCCAATCAATTTAATTTACCACAGGTGGACTCCAATCAATTTAATTTACCACAGGTGGACTCCAATCAATTTAATTTACCACAGGTGGACTCCAATCAATTTAATTTACCACAGGTGGACTCCAATCAATTTAATTTACCACAGGTGGACTCCAATCAATTTAATTTACCACAGGTGGACTCCAATCAATTTAATTTACCACAGGTGGACTCCAATCAATTTAATTTACCACAGGTGGACTCCAATCAATTTAATTTACCACAGGTGGACTCCAATCAATTTAATTTACCACAGGTGGACTCCAATCAATTTAATTTACCACAGGTGGAGTCCAATCAATTTAATTTACCACAGGTGGACTCCAATCAATTTAATTTACCACAGGTGGACTCCAATCAATTTAATTTACCACAGGTGGACTCCAATCAATTTAATTTACCACAGGTGGACTCCAATCAATTTAATTTACCACAGGTGGACTCCAATCAATTTAATTTACCACAGGTGGACTCCAATCAATTTAATTTACCACAGGTGGACTCCAATCAATTTAATTTACCACAGGTGGACTCCAATCAATTTAATTTACCACAGGTGGACTCCAATCAATTTAATTTACCACAGGTGGACTCCAATCAATTTAATTTACCACAGGTGGACTCCAATCAATTTAATTTACCACAGGTGGACTCCAATCAATTTAATTTACCACAGGTGGACTCCAATCAATTTAATTTACCACAGGTGGACTCCAATCAAGTTGTAGAAACATTGTAGAAAACAGGATGCACATGAGCTCAACTTTGAGTCTCATAGTAAAGGGTCTGAATACTAAAATGTAAGGTATCTGTTTTGTGATACATTTGAAAACATTTCTTTAAGAATAATTGCTTTGTCATTGTGGGGTATTGTGACGTCATTGTGGGGTATTGTGACGTCATTGTGGGGTATTGTGACGTCATTGTTGGGGTGTTGTGACGTCATTGTGGGGTGTTGTGACGTCATTGTGGGGTATTGTGGCGTCATTGTGGGGTATTGTGACGTCATTGTGGGGTATTGTGACGTCATTGTGGGGTGTTGTGACGTCATTGTGGGGTGTTGTGACGTCATTGTGGGGTGTTGTGGCGTCATTGTGGGGTATTGTGGCGTCATTGTGGGGTATTGTGACGTCATTGTGGGGTATTGTGACGTCATTGTGGGGTATTGTGACGTCATTGTGGGGTATTGTGACGTCATTGTGGGGTATTGTGTGTAGATTGCTGAGGATATATTTTTTGGTTTATCCATTTTTAATGTGGGAAAAAGTCAAGGGGTCTGAATTATTTCCAAAGGCGCTGTACATGTTGTACATCATCATCAGCACACAAGAGAGAATGGAAACGTGTCATTGAGCACAGCTACACATCACATACACATGTGCACTTTCAGTGGTCTACATCCATTAGAATATTTTTCCATTGACTCATTTATAAGCACACCAGAAGGAAAGGAGAAATAAAATTAAGTGTAAACTAAAATATCTGCTTTTACTGAGCGATCATGCATATGCCAACAGTGATCAGTCAGTCATGACAGTCCCAAGCTGTGGTGTTATAGTACAGACCCATGTTGGGGGTCTGTAATGCCCTCAGGGTAATCAGGGCAACACGCGCACACACACACAAATGCACACACACACAAACGCTTGCAACGTGTGCATGCACGCACGCACACACACCATCTGTACAATAAACTGTTTGGAAAACTCCATCTCACACAGACTACACAGCCGTGAGTACACAGACTACACAGCCAGTAATTAACACCTAAAAACACCTAATAGGTGTGAGCGTGTGGACATTACAAGTGCAATTATGTTAATGTTCCCTGCAGGGATGAATTTACCCCCATAATTACTCATGAATCTACGGACACGATTATCCGAATCATTCACACATGTTCATCAATATTATTTTCTAAAAATGACATATTTTGTAGCATATTTTTTTTTAGAGAGCTTGATAAACGGAGTGTGAAACCAGGCAATAACAAAAGTGCATAGGTTTATTTTCACTTTAAAACTCTTGGGTTGCGTCCCTATGTGAGCCCTTTGTCTAAAGTAGTACACTGAGGATGGGAAGCAGCCTTGGGATACAGACAACCTGGGTTACTTGAAAGGGGAAAGGGAGGGGATACCTAGTCAGTTGTACAACTAAATGCCTCCAACTGAAATGCGTCTTCCGCATTGAACCCCCCAACACCTCTGAATCAGAGGTACGGGGGGGGGGGGCTGCCTTAAATCGACATCGTCGGCAGACAGGGAACAGTGGGTTAAACGGCCTCGTTCAAGGGAAGAACGACAGATATTTAACTTGCCAGCTCTGAGATTCAATCAAGCAACTTTTCACTACTGGCCCGACGCTCTAACCACTAGACTACCTGGCCCGACGCTCTAACCACTAGGCTACCTGGCCCGACGCTCTAACCACTAGGCTACCTGGCCCGACGCTCTAACCACTAGGCTACCTGGCCCGACGCTCTAACCACTAGGCTACCTGGCCCGACGCTCTAACCACTAGACTACCTGGCCCGACGCTCTAACCACTAGGCTACCTGGCCCGACGCTCTAACCACTAGGCTACCTGGCCCGACGCTCTAACCACTAGGCTACCTGGCCCGACGCTCTAACCACTAGACTACCTGGCCCGACGCTCTAACCACTAGGCTACCTGGCCCGACGCTCTAACCACTAGGCTACCTGGCCCGACGCTCTAACCACTAGGCTACCTGGCCCGACGCTCTAACCACTAGGCTACCTGGCCCGACGCTCTAACCACTAGACTACCTGGCCCGACGCTCTAACCACTAGGCTACCTGGCCCGACGCTCTAACCTCTAGGCTACCTGGCCCGACGCTCTAACCTCTAGGCTACCTGGCCCGACGCTCTAACCACTAGGCTACCTGGCCCGACGCTCTAACCACTAGGCTACCTGGCCCGACGCTCTAACCACTAGGCTACCTGGCCCGACGCTCTAACCACTAGGCTACCTGGCCCAACGCTCTAACCACTAGGCTACCTGGCCCAACGCTCTAACCACTACCTGCCACCCAGTTTAGTTTGTGTGTGTGTGTGTGTGTGTGTGTGTGTGTATATATATATATCAGAGAGGGGGAACTAATGAAGTACATCTTATAATATTGAGCACATGAGCTTCTAGAATCGGAATAGTACGTTTTCAACATCATTGGGATGGAGAAGTGTCTGGAGGGATAACCTGCACATTAGTTAACCTCCCTTTACTCGGTCTCATAGCCAGGCTACCATCCTGGTTTACCACCCTGGTTTACCAGGCCCCCCACCCACCCCCGGTCTGAAGATAACACCTTCAGACAGTCCCACCTCTTGGCTCAGATTAGAACGTACACTTAAACACACACACACCCCAAAACATGAAGTTTTATAGCAAACCTCATGCTATTCTATACATTTTGCAATGAGGCCGATAGAATTTTGCATTTTTAAAGCTAATTTCCTGCTATTCTATACATTTTTCCATGAGGCTAGGAGAACATGTAGCAGTTCTACAACTAATTTCCTGGTTTAAAAAAATATATTTTTAAAAATTTGCATGGTTTCTTACCTGTTCATATAGTATCTTGGTTTACAGACAAGATACTGGGACTGATTACCTGTTACCAGTCTTTCCTCAACGGAACCAGCTGGGTTCCCTGCATTCCTCCCATGATACTATGTACGCAGAGGCACAAGATAAGAGGCTGGTTGAGCCTCTCACTTTAAAACCCCACCTCTGACACCAAATGCAAACTAGCAGGAGAGTTCAGGTGACCTACTGTATGCCTGGCTGGCACATAAACCCAAACACACAGTGGATACCCAAAGTTATTTCTCCAGTAAATTCAAATGTGTACTCATTGTCAGGTCATATGCTTTAGAAGGTAGAGCACGTGTGTGGTACATCTACTGTAGCCCATGAAGCAACAGTGTTTCGGACTCAAATCCACGGACTCCATACATGTGCATACTGACAACTTATTGTAAAGTAGCCTAATAGACAACTGAGTGAGTTGGAATTCTGCCAAGTCGAATAGACACAGACGACCCAGAACCAGCTGACTACGGAACCACACAATCTGTGAACCCAAGGCTAGGCTACAGAACCAGTCATAATGAAAACATCTCGTAACAACACAGCTGTCGCAAGAGGAACGCGGCAACTAAAATCATAAAGACACGTGCTGCTAAGAGCGGCGCGCAGCTCTGAGCCCCAGTCGCGCTTTATTCCAACCTGAGACATCAAAACTACCCCTCATTTCATTCAACACAGCTTCAAATATTGTGCCTAAATATCTCAGATCAGAAAGAAATGACAAACCTCAGCATCACAAGCAACATCGCCTTTTGCTTGTTGTCATAATAAAAACCATCGGTCTTACCTTGTTCGTTCATTCTCTGCAGACATAAAGTCCGATGTATTCTCCAGCCGGGCATGTTGGTAAAGATGAAAGCGGTCTCTGAACAGAGATAATGATGTTGTAGTAAGGCAAACGATGATGACGGAGGAGAACGGTCGTAAACTGCTACTTCTATTCAGATTATGTGTCAGCGAGCGCCGCAGTAAGTGTCCCTTTTCGGCACTTCAGAGAGCGTGCGAGTCCCGGGAAGTGTTGGCAAAAAAAACATACCCTAAGCAGTTGGACATTGGTCATTTTTGGCAACCTGCGCTCAGGGGTAGACGTAACATAGTAAACGTAAAGTCCATCACACTCCATTTGATGATATGCTACAGTGCCTTGCAAAAGTACTCACCCCTTTGGCGTTTTTTCTATCTTGTTACATTACAACCTGTAATTTGGATATCATGCAATGGACATACATAAAATAGTCCAAATTGGTGAAGTGAAATTTAAAAAATGACTTGTTCAAAAAAACAATTACAAACGGAAAAGTGGTGTGTGCATATGTATTTCCCCCCTTTGCTATGAAGCCCCTAAATACGATCTGGTGCAACCAATTACCTTCAGAAGTCACATAATTAGTTAAATAAAGTCCACATGTGTGCAATCTAAGTGTTACACATGGAATAAACAAACGTACAGTCAATAACACAATGGAAACAATCTATATACAGTGTGTGCAAATGACGTAAGATTATGGAGGTAAGGTAATAAATAGGCCGTAGTGGCAAAGTAATTACAATTTAGCAATTAAACACTGGAGTGATAGGTGTGCAGAAGATGAATGTGCAAGTCGAGATACTGGGGTGCAAAGGAGCAACAACAAAAAATAACAATATGGGAATGAGGTAGTTGGATGGGCTATTTACAGATGGGCTATGTACAGATGGGCTAGTTACAGATGGGCTATGTACAGATGGGCTAGTTACAGATGGGCTATGTACAGATGGGCTATTTACAGATGGGCTATGTACAGGTGCAATGATCTGTGAGCTGCTCTGACAGCTGATGTTTAAAGTTAGTAAGAGAGATATGAGTCTCCAGCTTCAGTGAGTTTTGCAATTCGTTCCAGTCATTGGCAGCAGAGAACTGGAAGGAAAGGTGGCCAAATGAGGAATTGGCTTTGGGGGTGACCAGTGAAATATACCTGCTGGAGTGCGTGCTACGAGTGGGTGCTGCTATGGTGACCAGTGAGCTGAGATGAGGCGGGGCTTTACCTAGCAAAGACTTATAGATGACCTGGAGCCAGTGGGTTTGGCGACGAATATGAAGCGAGGGCCAGCCAATGAGAGCATACAGGTCGCAATGGTGGGGAGTATATGGGGTTTTGGTGACAAAACAGATGGGACTGTGATAGACTACATCCAGTTTGCTGAGTAGAGTATTGGAGGCTATTTTGTAAATAACATCGCCAAAGTCAAGGATCGGTAGGATAGTCAGTTTTACGAGGGTATGTTTGGCAGCATGAGTGAAGGATGCTTTGTTGCAAAATAGGAAGCCGATTCTAGATTTACAGTCTAACCAGACACCTAGGTATTTGTAGTTGTCCATATATTCTAAGTCAGAACCGTGACTTGCTTAGTTAAATAAAGGTTACAAAAAATAATTAAAAGGCAGCATTTCCAGAACCTGCTCCTAGGAACCCCAAGGGGTGCACGTTTAGTTTTTTTCCCTAACACCACACGGCTGATTCAAATGATCAAAGCATGATGATTAATTGATTATTTTAAGGCAAAAACCAAAATGACTATCCCTTGGCATCCCGAGGACCAAATTTAGGATAGCCTGGGTTAAGGTTAGGGTTAGCGAACATGTTAAGTAATTGCAAATTAGCTATAAAAAAGGTACTAAATTTACTAAATAGCTGAAGTTGTACGAGATGTGATTCAAACACGCAACCTTTGGCTTGGTAAAACCTTTTTTTTTGGCTTAAAGGAAAGATTCACCCATTTTGAATGCTACTGTAGTTGAATGCTACTGTAGTTGAATGCTACTGTAGTTGACTGCTACGGTAGTTGAATGCTACTGTAGTGGAATGCTACTGTAGTTGAATGCTACTGTAGTTGAATGCTACTGTAGTTGAATGCTACTGTAGTGGAATGCTACTGTAGTGGAATGCTACTGTAGTTGAATGCTACTGTAGTTGAATGCTACTGTAGTTGAATGCTACTGTAGTTGTATTTGTGAATCTCTGAGCAATGTTCTATTGATTCCCGGGGTCACTTAAGGGGTCACTTCAGGGGTCATTGCAGGGGGTCATTGCGGGGCTGCAACTGGGTTCATCTCATTCAAGCAGGCAGAAAAACTGTATGACACGTTTTGCATCATATTTTTTGTTTGTTGTCGTTGTGAAGTTTGTTATTCATGGCCATAACTGAGCAGCACATACAGACACCGCTTGGGAAGCAGAGAGACAGAGAGCATCACACACCGCTTGGGGAGCAGAGAGACAGAGAGCATCACACACCGCTTGGGGAGCAGAGAGACAGAGAGCATCACACACCGCTTGGGAAGCAGAGAGACAGAGAGCATCACACACCGCTTGGGAAGCAGAGAGACAGAGAGCATCACACACCGCTTGGGGAGCAGAGAGACAGAGAGCATCACACACCGCTTGGGGAGCAGAGAGACAGAGAGCATCACACACCGCTTGGGAAGCAGAGAGACAGAGAGCATCACACACCGCTTGGGGAGCAGAGAGACAGAGAGCATCACACACCGCTTGGGGAGCAGAGAGACAGAGAGCATCACACACCGCTTGGGGAGCAGAGAGACAGAGAGCATCACACACCGCTTGGGGAGCAGAGAGACAGACAGCATCACACACCGCTTGGGGAGCAGAGAGACAGAGAGCATCACACACCGCTTGGGAAGCAGAGAGACAGAGAGCATCACACACCGCTTGGGGAGCAGAGAGACAGAGAGCATCACACACCGCTTGGGGAGCAGAGAGACAGAGAGCATCACACACCGCTTGGGGAGCAGAGAGACAGAGAGCATCACACACCGCTTGGGAAGCAGAGAGACAGAGAGCATCACACACCGCTTGGGGAGCAGAGAGACAGAGAGCATCACACACCGCTTGGGGAGCAGAGAGACAGAGAGCATCACACACCGCTTGGGGAGCAGAGAGACAGAGAGCATCACACACCGCTTGGGGAGCAGAGAGACAGAGAGCATCACACACCGCTTGGGGAGCAGAGAGACAGAGAGCATCACACACCGCTTGGGGAGCAGAGAGACAGAGAGCATCACACACCGCTTGGGGAGCAGAGAGACAGAGAGCATCACACACCGCTTGGGGAGCAGAGAGACAGACAGCATCACACACCGCTTGGGGAGCAGAGAGACAGAGAGCATCACACACCGCTTGGAGAGCAGAGAGACAGACAGCATCACACACCGCTTGGGGAGCAGAGAGACAGAGAGCATCACACACCGCTTGGGGAGCAGAGAGACAGAGAGCATCACACACCGCTTGGGGAGCAGAGAGACAGAGAGCATCACACACCGCTTGGGGAGCAGAGAGACAGAGAGCATCACACACCGCTTGGGGAGCAGAGAGACAGAGAGCATCACACACCGCTTGGGGAGCAGAGAGACAGAGAGCATCACACACCGCTTGGGGAGCAGAGAGACAGACAGCATCACACACCGCTTGGGGAGCAGAGAGACAGAGAGCATCACACACCGCTTGGGAAGCAGAGAGACTTGCGCCGCAGCTTGCACGTCTCAGAACAGGAACGCTCGGGAGCGGAGAGTCTCCGCTGATAGGCTACTCGGTTTGACATCTCCCTGGCTTCAGTAGCGGAGGACGCAGACTCCTCAACAGCCCATCTGTCTGATCCCAACACTTATAAGCTCGTGATTTTCTCAAACATGACAATGCTTATGGCATTATAAAATGGAGGAAAATGGTTAATTAGGATGCATCTATTTAGTTGAGTATTCAATATGCTACTCTCTCTCTCTCACACACACACACTGAGATGGCACTGCTAAACATGTTACCTCAGTTGCAGTTCCATTCCTCCTCAGAGAGCTGAATGATGATGATGGTAGTGGTGATGACAATGATGAAGATGAGGATGATGGTAGTGATGATGGAAGTGATGATGATGATGGTGATAGTGATGGGGATGATGGTGGTAGTGATGATGGTAGTGATGATGATGATGGTAGTGATGATGGTGATAGTGATGATGATGATGGTGGTGATGATGATGATGGTAGTGGTGATGATGATGGTAGTGATGATGATGATGGTACAGGTGATGATGATGGTAGTGATGATGGTGATAGGGATGATGAGGATGGTAGTGATGATGATGATGGTACAGGTGATGATGATGGTAGTGATGATGATCAAATCAAAGTTTTTTAGTCACGTGCGCCGAACACAACAGGTGTTTACAGTGAAATGCTTACTGACAAGCCCTTAACCAACAATGTTAAGAAAATACCTAAAAAAAGGTAAGAGATAAGAATAACAAATTATTAAAGAAGAGCAGTAAATAACAATAGTGAGGCTATATACAGGGTATTACGGTACAGAGTCAATGTGGAGGCTATATACAGGGTATTACGGTACAGAGTCAATGTGGAGGCTATATACAGGGTATTACGGTACAGAGTCAATGTGGAGGCTATATACAGGGTATTACGGTACAGAGTCAATGTGGAGGCTATATACAGGGTGTTACGGTACAGAGTCAATGTGGAGGCTATATACAGGGTATTACGGTACAGAGTCAATGTGGAGGCTATATACAGGGGGTACCGGTACAGAGTCAATGTGGAGGCTATATACAGGGTATTACGGTACAGAGTCAATGTGGAGGCTATATACAGGGTATTACGGTACAGAGTCAATGTGGAGGCTATATACAGGGGGTACCGGTACAGAGTCAATGTAGAGGCTATATACAGAGGGTACCGGTACAGAGTCAATGTGGAGGCTATATATAGGGGGTACTGGTACAGTCAATGTGGAGGCTATATACAGGGGACACTGGTACAGAGTCAATGTGCGGGGGCACCGGTGTCAAGGTAATTGAGGTCATATGTAAATGTAGGTAGAGTTATTAAAGTGGCTATGCATAGATAATAACTAAGAGTAAAGGGGGGGGGGCAATGCAAGTAGTCTGGGTAGCCATTTGATTAGATGTTCAGGAGTCTTATGGCTGCACTGGGCCATATGCACTACCCTCTGTACTGCCTTGCGGTCGGAGGCCGAGCAGTTGCCATACCAGGCGGTGATGCAACCCGTCAGGATGCTCTCGATGGTGCAGCTGGAAAACCTTTTGAGGATCTGAGGACCCATGCCAAACCTTTTCAGTCTCCTGAGGGGGAATAGGTTTTGTTGTGCCCTCTTCACAACTGTCTTGGTGTGCTTGGACCATGATAGTTTGTTGTGGATGCCAAGGAACTTGAAGCTCTCAACCTGCTCCACTACAGCCCCCTCGATTAGAATGGGGGCGTGCTCGGTCATCCTTTTCTTGTGGTACAGAATCATCTCCTTTGTCTTGATCACATTGAGGGACATTGTTGTCCTTGCACCACACGGTCAGGTCTCTGACCTCCTCCCTATAGGCTGTTTCATCGTTGTCGGTGATCAGGCCTACCACTGTTGTGTCATCGGCAATGATGGTGTTGGAGTCATGCCTGACCATGCAGTCATAAGTGAACAGGGAGTACAGGAGGGGACTGAGCACATAACCCTGAGGGACCCCGTGTTGAGGATCAGCTGTGCGGATGTGTTGTTACCTACCCTTACCACCTGAGGTTGGCCCGTCAGGAAGTCCAGTATCCAGTTACAGAGGGAGGTGTTCAGTCCCAGGGTCCTTAGCTTAGTGATGAGCTTTGAGGGTACTATGGGGTTGAACTGTAGTCAATGAATAGCATTCTCACATAGGTGTTCCTTTTGTCCAGGTGGGAAAGGGCAGTGTGGAGTGCAATAGAGATTGCATCATCTGTGGATCTGTTGGGGAAGTATGCAGATTAGAGTGGGTCTAGGGTTTCTGGGATAATGGTGTTGATGTGAGACATGACCAGCCTTTCAAAGCACTTCATGGCTACAGATGTGAGTGCTACGGGTCGGTAGTCATTTAGGCATGTTACCTTAGTGTTCTTGGGCACAGGGACTATGGTGGTCTGCTTGAAACATGTTGGTATTACAGACAGAGAGATGTTGAAAATGTCAGTGAGGACACTTGCCAGTTGGTCAGCGCATGCTCGTCGGAGTACACATCCTGGTAATCCGTCTGGCACAGCGGCCTTGTGAATGTTGACCTGTTTAAAGGTCTTACTCACATCGGCTGTGGAGAGCGTGATCACACAGTCGCCCGGAACAGCTGATGCTATTTAGCTCGTCTGGTAGGTTTGTGTCACTGGGCAGCTCTCGGCTGTGCTTCCCTTTGTAGTGTGTAATCGTTTGCAAGCCCTGCCACATAAGACAAGCGTCGGAGCCGGTGTAGTATGATTCGATCTTAGTCCTGTATTGATGCTTTGCTTGTTTGCAAATGTTGCCTGTTATCTATGGCTTCTGGTTGCACATACAGTCACTGTGGAGACAACGTCCTCAATGCACTTATTGATAAAGCCAGTTGCTGATGTGGTGTTCTCCTCAATGCCATCGGAAGAATCCCGGAACATGTTTCAGTCTGTGCTGCAAAACAGTCCTGTAGTTTATCATCTGCTTCATCTGACCACTTTTTTTTGGCACCTCTCTAGGTGTTTCTTTGGCACCTCTCTAGATGTTTCTTTGGCACCTCTCTAGGTGTTCCCTTGGCACCTCTGTAGGTGTTTCTTTGGCACCTCTCTAGGTGTTTCTTTGGCACCTCTCTAGGTGTTTCTTTGGTACCTCTCTAGATGTTTCTTTGGCACCTCTCTAGGTGTTCCCTTGGCACCTCTGTAGGTGTTTCTTTGGCACCTCTCTAGGTGTTTCTTTGGCACCTCTCTAGGTGTTTCTTTGGTACCTCTCTAGGTGTTTCTTTGGCACCTCTCTAGGTGTTTCTTTGGTACCTCTCTAGGTGTTTCCTTGGTGCTCTCTTTTCCTTTTGCCTTTGGTGGTTTTAGCAGAGAACTTGCCTGGTGATGGTGGAGTGCCTTTCGGAGGATGTGGCCAATCTCCATCATCAGCTCCGGATCTCCTCATCCACAGAAACCTTGTTGGTGCACTCCCACAGGTCCATGTTGCTGACCTTGAGTGCGTTTCTGCCCGACTACATTGCTGACGCATCCCAGATCTTACAACGCTTGAATAGTTATTTTACACATCAGCTAACCACATCATGTTATAGCAATCTGGTGCCTGATGGCACACTCTTTAACGTGGCACGCAACCATTGGCTGATGCAATGTCATGGGACCACGACCAATGAGGGGATTCAATTAAGGTGGCCTGGTCACCCGAACAGTTTTCACCTGGCTGCCTCCCGGGTATGAGCCGTGTGCCCCACTCAAAGCTGATGGTGAAGTAGGCTCAAAACAAAGTGATGTGTGTCAGGCACGTGGAGTTATGATTTGAGATTCAGAGTTTTCACGTTTAAGGGTTTGATCTTGACAAAATCCCAATATGTGCGTTACCTACCTTACCCATGAAAACTAGTTTGAAAATTTAAACGTATTTTATGGAAATGACATGCTCCTGGACGATGCACCTTGTTGAAAATCACCAGGAGGAGCAGATTCATTTTCCCCCCCAGTCACGACACGGGCCATAACTCGGTGCACCAAGGTTCAGCATAATCAAACTCCCACAGTGTCTGCCCATCTGATTCAGGGATGGGCAACTCCAGTTCTTAGGGGCCTGATTGGTATCACAGGTTCTCAGCGCTAGCGAACACACCTGACAAAACTAATTGTATTCTAAACTGGAGACCATGATTAGTTGATTACTGGAGTCAGGTGTGTATCAGCTGGAGTAATAGTGTGTCACCAATCAAGCCACTGAGGACTGGAGTTTCCTATCCCTGTTAGGATCTGTTATAGACAAATGTGGCCTTTGGCATGGAATAAATAGCCGAGCCAGAAGCGAGACAATCCACTCGCTGTTATTTTTCTGGTTCAATTGAAGTCAAATGAACTAAGCAGACCAAAGCTAGAGAGCCAACCCGTTAAGCTGACAGGAACTGGCAATTTTATTCCCCAATGGTAAACGTCCTGAGTGAACTATGTTCACTTATACAACATCTTCCGCGGAGTACAGATTTTCCCTTTGAAGATCTTTTTTAAAAATCATTTTGAAAATATCAAAAATGTAACATTCTCGCTTTTCAACAATCAATTGGAAAATCTCAACAGTTTCATATTTGACAAGCAAGTATAATCTTTGTCTGAGCAGGTTTAACGCTGGTTTCCTGCCATGTTTAATATTCTAATTTCACCCTCCATTTGCATAATTATGCATTAAACGAGTATCATTAAACAAACTAGTAAAAATAACACTTTGTTATTAATCATTTATTAACACCTTGAAGTTCAGGAGCTGCGGAACGTGGAGTTTCATGACAACCATGCATGGACGACATCCCAAATGGCATACTATTCCCTATAAAGGCCAAAACCTATTTGCGAAACAGGGTCAAAAACAATGCACTATATAGGGAATAGGGTTCTGGGTCTAAAGTATTGCACTTTAAAGCAAATAGGGTGCCATTTGGGACTCATTCCCTGCGTTTTTCTGAGCCAACAAACAAATTGGACCAATTTATAGAATAAGTATTTAAGCTGGATAATCGGAGACGATGACACCTTAAACGTTCTGTAAGAAAATGTCACAATATATGGGCCTTTACAAAGAGCGAGAAGGGCTGCTCCTGAGTTTAACAGACAGTAGTTAGCCCAGATCTGGGACTAGGCTAGGTAGTAGTTAGCCCAGATCTGGAACTAGATGGTAGTTAGCCCAGATCTGGGACTAGGCTAGGTAGTAGTTAGCCCAGATCTGGGACTAGGCTAGGCGGTAGGTAGCCCAGATCTGGGACTAGGCTAGGCGGTAGTTAGCCCAGATCTGGAACTAGATGGTAGTTAGCCCAGATCTGGGACTAGGCTAGGTGGTAGTTAGCCCAGATCTGGGACTAGGCTAGGTAGTAGTTAGCCCAGATCTGGGACTAGGCGGTAGTTAGCCCAGATCTGGAACTAGGCGGTAGGTAGCCCAGATCTGGGACTAGGCTAGGTAGTAGTTAGCCCAGATCTGGGACTAGGCTAGGTAGTAGTTAGCCCAGATCTGGGACTAGGCTAGGCGGTAGTTAGCCCAGATCTGGGACTAGGCTAGGTGGTAGTTAGCCCAGATCTGGGACTAGGCTAGGTAGTAGTTAGCCCAGATCTGGAACTAGATGGTAGTTAGCCCAGATCTGGGACTAGGCTAGGTAGTAGTTAGCCCAGATCTGGGACTAGGCTAGGCGGTAGGTAGCCCAGATCTGGGACTAGGCTAGGCGGTAGTTAGCCCAGATCTGGAACTAGATGGTAGTTAGCCCAGATCTGGGACTAGGCTAGGTGGTAGTTAGCCCAGATCTGGGACTAGGCTAGGTAGTAGTTAGCCCAGATCTGGGACTAGGCGGTAGTTAGCCCAGATCTGGAACTAGGCGGTAGGTAGCCCAGATCTGGGACTAGGCTAGGTAGTAGTTAGCCCAGATCTGGGACTAGGCTAGGTAGTAGTTAGCCCAGATCTGGGACTAGGCTAGGTAGTAGTTAGCCCAGATCTGGGACTAGGCTAGGTAGTAGTTAGCCCAGATTTGGGACTAGGCAAGGTAGTAGTTAGCCCAGATCTGGGACTAGGCTAGGTGGTAGTTAGCCCAGATCTGGGACTAGGCTAGGTGGTAGTTAGCCCAGATCTGGGACTAGGTTAGGTGGTAGTTAACTCGCTGCTCCATCTGTGATGGTTGATACGGCTCCCTGGACTTTGTTGACATCACTGATGCAAGCCCACTGGCCGTCCGCTGACTCCTTCCACAGAGTCACCTAGAGACAGGCAACGACAGTCACAATTAAAGACAAACAAGGGGATCATTTGTAACAGCACTGAGTCGCTGTGGATAAAAGCTTCTGCTAAGTGGGTGTGAATTATACATATAGCTGCAGATCAAAATGTTACCCATTTCTGGCATTTCACCAATAAAATCATTGCTTGAAATAAAGAGTTGCTTTCATATTTTTTTTCGCTTTCAACATTTATGACAGAAAATGTAAAAAGGTTTATTTAGTGAAAGAGCAAAGAATTTAAACCTGACCTTGGTGTGTGTCTTGTGTGTGTGTGTGTGTGTTGTGTGTGTGTGTGTGTGTGTGTGTGTGTGTGTGTGTGTGTGTGTGTGTGTGTGTGTGTGTGTGTGTGTGTGTGTGTGTGTGTGTGTGTGTGTGTGTGTGTGTGTGTGTGCTGCTGACCTTGTTGTCCCCTCCGGACACAGCCAGGATGTTTCCAGTGATGGACCGGCTGACACGCCACATCGTTGAACTTGTGGAGCAGTTTATCCGTCCACTTGTTACCTGAAGGGTCGTCACATGTCCAGATGAAGACCCCGCCGTCCTGCAGTCAGACAGCAAGAGAGAGTTTTTTGTTATGAGATAAATGTCTTAGCATTTATAGCAGACAAGACCACAACAAAAAACTGTTTTATTTTAAACTGCCGTTCACGAGGGTCCCAACAGACCTTACAAGATGATAGAACGTGGTTATGTGTCCAACTCCATTTGAATTCAGGAAGTGACATTTGAGGGCGAAAACATCTCTATTGTAAATAAAACGGACACTTTTTTTCAAATTGTTGGAATTGACGGAATGAACTAAACTGGAATTGACCTTCGGCAGTTTGTTGGTCGTATGAGATGAGCCTGAATCAAACACAACACTGTTTTTCTCTGATAGTAGTAGAGATGTACCCTGGGTAGTCCCTATGGAGGGAGCCCAACCTACATCTCTGACCCAATCACTGTGAGCCTCCAGCTTCTGGTCTTCCTTCCATTGGCCATCCTCCTCTCTAAGAAAGAAGACATACAAACCTGTCTGGCAGCCATTTTATTAAAATTCTTCTTTTACCATATGAACCTATTTAGTAACACTTTCCATGTAGTGGCTCACGCTATTTCATCATGTTGCTATTGTAAGTGAATATTTTCTGTAGTTTTATAGAACTATAGCGGTGCTGTGCGTTTAAACATTAACAGAGAAGACCCCCTTGACTTACTTCCAGAGCTTGACCAGGTTGTCACAGCCTCCTGAGACAAACCTCTTGGTGCAGTTGGGATTCTGACCCGATGGCTGGTCTATCAGACCACCTGGCACCACCGTTGGAGCCCAGCTCACTGCATTTACAGCCAATCTGACAGGACAGAGGGAGGACATTGGGTTGTTACAACACACAGTCACATTGACAGACTGTTTAAAAAAAAAAAAAAAAGCCTGTTCATACGACTACAATTCAAATGTCAACTACTTTAGTCTGAAACAGGTTTTATTCATACGAACACAGCGTTATGAGAATAGAAAGGTGTAGGGTTTTACGTCAGACCACACAGTGATAAAGTACATTAATTTAAACCGTAAACGTGTGCATTGCTGATCTTCTTAATGTCCCACTGTTGATCCCCTGGACACAGCCCTTGGCCGTGGTATATTGGCCATATACCACAAACCCCCGAGGTGCCTTATTGCTATTATAAACTGGTTACCAACATAATTATACCAGTAAATAGTCTTTTTTTTGTCATACCTGTGGTATACGGTCTGGTATACCACGGCTTTCAGCCAATCAGTATTCATGGCTCGAACCACACGGTTTATAACAACCAATAACATAAAACAAAATTCACAGATCTTTAACATCAAATCAAATCAAATGTATTTGTCACATACACATGGTTAGCAGATGTTAATGCGAGTGTAGTGAAATGCTTGTGCTTCTAGTTCCGACAATGCAGTAATAACCAACGAGTAATCTAACTAACAATTCCAAAGCTACTACCTTATAGACACAAGTGTAAAGGGATAAAGAATATGTACATAAAGATATATGAATGAGTGATGGTACAGAGCGTCATAGGCAAGATGCAGTAGATGGTATCAAGTACAGTATATACATATGAGATGAGTAATGTAGAGTATGTAAACAAAGTGGCATAGTTTAAAGTGGCTAGTGATACATGTATTACATAAAGATGCAGTAGATGATATAGAGTACAGTATATACATGTACATATGAGATGAATAATGTAGGGTATGTAAACATTATATTAGGTAGCATTGTTTAAAGTGGATAGTGATATATTGTGAACTCAACTGGTATATTTCCCAGAAGAATACATTATTGCCTATTTTCTTTACAGTTCACAGAAATGCTTATTTTGCTTGCCTTTTAACCTAACCCCCTGAAGCACAGGGTCAGGGGTCAGCCAAGGTTCCATGCCCCTGGAGCAATTAAGGGTTAGGTGGTTACAGGAGAGGCTCTTACCTGAAGAGTCGTGTCATCGTACATTTTGTCCCAAGTACCGTTCCTCCTCCTTCCAGATGATCACCTTCCTGTCGCGGGAACACGAGGCCAGGATGTTGCCGTACATGGGGCTGAGCCCAGGCCTCCTGCCACACAGGACCCTCGTGACTGTGGCGAGAGAGAAAATTATAAAACAGCAACATTTATACTTCCCTCCGTGTGAGTTTGAAAATGTGAAAAAAATGTGAAAAAAAGTTCCAACATCATAATCACATGTTTTCCCACTAAGCTGACACATGGTAGAAATCTATTTTTATATATAACTAGGTTAAATAACTCATAAAAGATAAGAACTGTGATCAAAAGAACAACCACAATTAGATCTGAAATCATTTCGGTCACACTTACCCTCTCAAATCCGCCACAAGGATCTGTTCTCCATTTTTGACATGGAAGATTCTTGACAGACCTGTCAGAAGAGCAGGTGGCCAGTCTGGTGCCGTAGTAATCCATCTGGGCATCATGCTTTTACACACAACAGACCACGTCAGTACAGTTCAAAGGTCGCAGTCAAATCAAATCAGTCAAGGTGCAGTTAGTAATAGACGAGGCATAGCTAGATACAATCAATTCAGAGGATAGTTTTGTTGCATAACAGTCGAGTGAGGAAAAGCTTAATAAAGACATACAGGGCAATGGAATTAACCTGATACCCAACTCATTCAAAATCAAATCACACTCAGTCAACTATCTTAGCTACACTGAACAAAGAAATATAAAACGGAACATGTCATGTGTTGGTCCCATGTTTCATGAGCTGAAATAAACAATCTCAGAAATATTCCATACTCACAAAAAAGCTTATTTCTCTAAAATGTTGTTCACAAATTTTTTGGACATCCCTATTAATGAGCATTTCTCATTTGCTAAGATAATCCTTCCACCTGACAAATGTGTCATATCAAGAAGCTGATTAAACAATGGGATCATTACACAGGTGCACCTTGTGCTGGGGACAATAAAACACCACTCTAAAAAGTGCAGTTTTGTCACACAACACCACAGATGTCTCAAGTTTTGAAGGAGCGTGCAATTGGCATGCTGACTGCAGGAATGTCCACCAGAGCTGTTACCAGAGAATTAAATGTTAATTTCTCTACATCGTTTTAGAGAATTTGGCAGTACGGTCAACCGGCCTCACAACCGCAGACCACGTGTAACCATGCCAGCTCAGGACCTCCTCATCTGGCTTCTTCACCTGCGGGTATCATCTGAGACCAGCCACCCAGACAGCTGATGAAACTGTATCTAGCTATGCTTAGTCTACTACTACTACTGATTTGATATGACTGCGACCTTTGAACTGTACTGACATGGTCTGTTATGTCTTAAGCATGATGCCCAGATGGATTCATTCCTATCATACTGTGGTTTACTGTGGTCTTTTATTTTTGAAGGTAAAAATCTGAAAAACCCAGAAGTCTTAATGTGGATAGGATCCAGCTCAAAGACAGTACAATATGAAGATAGGCATAGACTTCTCTACTTCAACTATTTGCACATTGTTATAACACTGTACATAGCCATAATATGACATTTGAAATGTCTCTATTCTTTAGAAACTTTTTAAATTATTGTAATGTTTACTGTTCATTTTATAAAATTGTTTATTTCACTTGTTTTAAAAAAATCTATTTTACTTGCTTTGGTAAATGTTAACATATGCTTCCCATGCCAATAAAGCCCTATGAATTTAACTGCTTTCACGATCACACTTGTAGGCGATGTCCTGGCGCAACCCAGTCGCTCATTAATTATGTACTATATTTACAAATTAGAACAATGTTTTTATGTAGTAATAACGAGAGACTGGGTTGCATGGCGACGTTGTCTAAACTCATGCGTAGAATCAAGTCATCGGGTCAAACGGTCGTCTCGCTACGAACTGCGCGTCTTTCGATATAAAGTTGTTTTTGACGATAATGAAAACGTGTCCGTTTGTCACTTTCACGAGGTTGGAGTGATAACATGTTCAACTACTTGAGATTTAAGGCTCGAATATAGGTTGTGCCATTAGATTTCGAGAAAATGTACAACTTAAGGAAGAAAAACGTTTCTGATGCGCTGAGCGTTGGTTCCTGATTGGTTCCACCAGGTGTCAGTATAAACTAGGAATTCATTCTCGACTCACTCATAACACGGTCGTGCCTATTTATAACGAACCCTGAAAGTGTCATGTTTCTCAGTTTGTTCTTGTCCAAAGTTAGCTCGTCGCTATTGCCACCCTGTCTCTCGCCATGTTCTCCGGCTGAAACTTCTGCTACACTATTTTCAAAGTTATTCATTCAACTTTTATCATATATAAATTAACTGTAATTGGTAGTCAAGATGTCGAATATCTCCTACCATATCTCCAATCTGTTGGAGAAAATGACATCTACTGACAAAGACTTTCGGTAAGAAGGCCGAGTGTTTTGCGATGCATGTTTGCGTGTGGGATGACAGTAATAATGTGGGCTATCAACAATGACTGTCATTTTTTCGTGTGTGTCAGTCTGCCACGAAGTCTTTTTGACTACTTTTATTACTAATGACTTTAAAACTGGCCTATAACGTATCTCACCTATTCAAATAATACGCTTAGTGTAGATTAGGCTATTATTACAAATTAAATGCATAACAATAATAACGTTAAGGTTATGATAAAATAAATAAACTTTCACTAAAGTGGGTCCAACAATAATAATTATGACGTAAATGCTATCTTCTAGAACCTCAAAATGACTTATCACTCACTGTACATTATGATAATTGAATGACAGGTGTGATAGGGAGAGCCATGAAAATAAGAGGTAGAATAGAATATACAGTTGAAGTCAGAAGTTTACATACACTTAGGTTGGAGTCATTAAAAATCGTTTTTCAACCACTCCACAAATTTCTTGTTAACACACTATAGTTTTGGCAAGTCGGTTAGGACATCTACTTTGTGCACGACACAAGTAATTTTTCCAACAATTGTTTACAGACAGACTATTTAACTTATAATTCACTGTATCAACATTCCAGTGGGTCAGAAGTTTACATACACTAAGTTGACTGTGCCTTTAAACAGCTTGGAAAATTCCAGAAAATGATGTCATGGCTTTAAAAGCTTCTGATAGGCTAATTTACATAATTTGAGTCAATTGGAGGTGTACCTGTGGATGTATTCCAAGGCCTACCTTCAAATTCAGTGCCTCTTTGCTTGATATCATGAGAAAATCAAAAGAAATCAGCCAAGAATTGTAGACCTCCACAAGTCTGGTTTATCCTTGGGAGCAATTTCCAAATGCCTGAACGTACCACGTTCATCTGTACAAACAATAGTACACAAGCATAAACACCATGGGACCACGCAGCTGTCATACCGCTCAGGAAGGAGACGCGTTCTGTCTCCTAGAGATGAACGTACTTTGGTGCGAAAAGTGCAAATCAATCCCAGAACAACAGCAAAGGACCTTGTGAAGATGCTGGAGGAAACAGATACAAAATAATCTATATCCACAGTAAAACGAGTCCTACATCGACATAACCTGAAAGGCCGTTCAGCAAGGAAGAAGCCACTGCTCCAAACCCGCCATAAAAAAAGCCAGACTACGGTTTGCAACTGCACACAGGGACAAAGATCGTACTTTTTGGAGAAATATCCTCTGGTCTGATAAAACAAAAATAGAACTGTTTGGCCATAATGACCATCGTTATGTTTGGAGCCGAAGAACACCATCCCAAATGTGAAGCACGGGGGTGGCAGCATCATGTTGTGGGGGTGCTTTGCTGCAAGGGGCTGGTGCACTTCACAAAATAGATGGCATCATGAGGAAAGGAAAATTATGTGGATATATTGAAGCAACATCTCAAGACATCAGTCAGGAAGTTAAAGCTTGGTTGCAAATGGGTCTTCCAAATGAACAATGACCCCAAACATACTTCCAAAGTTGTGGCAAAATGGCTTAAGGACAACAAGGTCAAGGTATTGGAGTCGCCATCACAATGCCCTGACCTCAATCACATAGAAAATGTGTGGGCAGAACTGAAAACGCGCTTGCGAGCAAGGAGGCCTACAAACCTGACTCAGTTACACCAGCACTGTCAGGAGGAATGGGAAGAATTCACCCAACTTATTGTGGGAAGCTTGTGGAAGGCTACCTGAAACGTTTGACCCAAGTTAAACAATTTAAAGTTAATGCTACCGAATACTAATTGAGTGTATGTAAACTTCTGACCCACTGGGAATGTGATGAAAGAAATAAAAGCTGAAATAAATCATTCTCTCTACTAATATTCTGACATTTCACATTATTAAAATAAAGTGGTGGTCCTAACTGACCTAAGACAGGGAGTTCTTACTAGGATTAAATGTCATTAATTGTGAAAAGTTTAAATGTAATTTGCTAAGGTGTATGTGAACTTCCGACTACAATCGTATATATACTTTATTGTTCATTTGGTGAGAACCAAAACAGATAGTGGACTCATTTCCTCCACGTTCATGGCCATAATAAAGTAATACTGTCTAAAATACAGTAGATAACTTTGTGTTAGTGGAATAACGGTCATGTTGGACTCATCTTTTCCTCCAGCTTCATGGCCACCAATGACCTGATGATGGAGCTTCAGAAGGATTCTATCAAGTTGGATGAAGACAGCGAGAAGAAGGTGGTCACCATGCTCCTGAAGCTACTGGAAGATAAGAATGGCGAGGTGCAGAATCTGGCTGTCAAGTGGTAGGCTAATGCTGGCATGTCTCTCTTTATAATAACCATTGTGTTTGTAAAGTGTTAAAATGCACAAGACATCACCACTTGAGCTTCTGAGTGGCACAGCGGTCTAAGGCACTGCATCACAGTGCTAGAGACGTCACTACAGACCCTGGTTCGATTCCAGGCTGTATCACAACCGGCCGTGATAGGCAGTCCCATAGGGCGGTTCACAATTGGCCCAGTGACGTCATCCGGGTTAGGGTTTGACCGGGATAGGCCGTCATTGTAAATAAGAATTTGTTCTTTAACTGACTTGCCTATTTAAATGAAGGTGAAATAAAATCTCCTGTGTGTCACAAGGTATTTCAGATTTGTTTTTTAAAGTTTAAAGTCACATGTTGATAGTCTTTCTCAAGGAACACTTGCAGATGTAACAACTTTATTTTGTTTTTCAATCAGTTCGTTGGGTTTTGTCTCTCTGCTGCAGTCTGGGTCCCTTGGTGAGCAAGGTGAAAGAGTACCAGGTTGAGATCATGGTGGATACTCTCTGCTCTAACATGATGTCAGACAAGGAACAACTCAGAGACATTTCCAGTATGGGTCTGAAGACAGTCATCGCTGAGCTGCCCCCATGCTCCGCAGGTACGAGTCTCTGTTTGTTGTTGTTGTTGTTTTTGTACAAGCTACACTACAGTATGGTCCTCCTCCTTGGAGGAGCTCTGAAATGGAAACTGTCCAATGAGAGTGTTTTATATTATGTCAGCTAACCATGTAGCGAATCGGATTGGTGAAAGCAATGACTGGAGGAAGTGTCCACCATTGTTAAATCCATGACAGGTGCCCAATCCCAAATGCACCCCTAAACCTTACAGGCATGGGTTTTAGGGCTTAGTGGTCCATTTGGGATTGGGCCAGGTAGTGTAGCCTACAAGTGCACACTTCAGTAAAAGGGTAGAGAATCTGAATGCAGAAAATTATACAGTTCTAGAATTCCTCTTTTGCTTTTGAGTTACCAGGTCAGAGCCTGACTGCCAACGTGTGTAAGAAGATCACATCTCAGCTGATAGGAGCCATGGGGAAACAGGAGGATGTTTCCGTTCAACTGGAGGCCTTGGACATCCTGTCGGACATGTTGGGAAGGTAAGTACTGCTTTTCTAGAGTGTAATAAACATGATTTTTTTTAAAGCAGAAGACTCCATGACGACCAGTATTTATCTTATACAGATCTGGGTCAAATACAGGTCAATTCTAGTGTTGATGTGTTTTTGATTACATTTAGAGTTTTTGGACCATTGTACTTGGGAAATCAAGCACAGCTCAGATATTTGAAAGAAGGTTACATAATGTTGTTTTTTAAAATCTGATCCTGTACCCTCTCTGTTCACCCCTATAGGTTGAGTGGTACGTTGATCAGCTTCCATGCCTCCATCCTGACCAGCCTGCTCCCCCAGCTGACCAGCCCCCGTATGGCTGTGAGGAAGAGGGCTATCATGGCCCTAGGTCACCTGGTGCCCAGCTGCAGCACGACTCTCTTCACCCAGCTCACTGAGCACCTGCTGGCTGAGCTGGGCCGAGGACAGCAGACCTCCACCACACGCACCTACATCCAGTGTCTGGCCACCGTCAGCCGCCAGGGAGGGCATCGAGTTGGTGAGGCAGATAGCTAGCCTTAGCATGGGGTGAGGTGATGTTCAACAGGCAGGAGAGGGAAGGGTGAGGTGCTGTTCAACAGGGTATAGGGTAGGGTGAGGTGATGTTCAACAGGCAGGAGAGGGTAGGGTGAGGCGATGTTCAACAGGCAGGAGAGGGTAGGGTGAGGTGATGTTCAGGCAGATGTGTTCAACAGGGTAGAGGGTAGGGTGAGGTGATGTTCAACAGGGTAGAGGGTAGGGTGAGGTGATGTTCAACAGGGTATAGGGTAGGGTGAGGTGATGTTCAACAGGCAGGAGAGGGTAGGGTGAGGTGATGTTCAACAGGGTAGAGGGTAGGGTGAGGTGATGTTCAACGGGGTAGAGGGTAGGGTGAGGTGATGTTCAACAGGGTAGAGGGTAGGGTGAGGTGATGTTCAACAGGGTAGAGGGTAGGGTGAGGTGATGTTCAACAGGCAGGAGAGGGAAGGGTGAGGTGATGTTCAACAGGGTAGAGGGTAGGGTGAGGTGATGTTCAACAGGCAGGAGAGGGAAGGGTGAGGTGATGTTCAACAGGGTAGAGGGTAGGGTGAGGTGATGTTCAACAGGGTAGAGGGTAGGGTGAGGTGCTGTTCAACAGGGTAGTGGGTAGGGTGAGGTGATGTTTCAACAGGGTAGAGGGTAGGGTGGTGCTGTTCAACAGGGCAGAGGGTAGGGTGAGGTGATGTTCAACAGGGGTAGAGGGTAGGGTGAGGTGATGTTCAACAGGGTAGAGGGTAGGGTGAGGTGATGTTCAACAGGGTAGAGGGTAGGGTGAGGTGCTGTTCAACAGGGTAGAGGGTAGGGTGAGGTGATGTTCAACAGGGTAGAGGGTAGGGTGAGGTGATGTTCAACAGGGTAGAGGGTAGGGTGAGGTGCTGTTCAACAGGGTAGAGGGTAGGGTGAGGTGATGTTCAACAGGGTAGAGGGTAGGGTGAACAGGTGGGTGATGTGTCAACAGGGTAGAGGGTAGGGTGAGGTGATGTTCAACAGGGTAGAGGGTAGGGTGAGGTGATGTTCAACAGGGTAGAGGGTAGGGGTGAGGTGCTGTTCAACAGGGTAGAGGGTAGGGTGAGGTGCTGTTCAACAGGGTAGAGGGTAGGGTGAGGTGATGTTCAACAGGGTAGAGGGTAGGGTGAGGCGATGTTCAACAGGGTAGAGGGTAGGGTGAGGTGATGTTCAACAGGGTAGAGGGTAGGGTGAGGTGCTGTTCAACAGGGTAGAGGGTAGGGTGAGGTTGGCTGGGGATCAGTTTCTGTAAGCTTGATTGTTGAATTTATAGTAAAAAAAAAATCTTGAGTTCTGGAAATGAAATGACATCCAAGTTATTATTTTTTTCTGAAACCAACTTGATATCTGTAAAAGTGGTTGCAAATCAAAATGGACATTGTTGAACTTTTAGTCACCAGAGAGCAGCATTGTATTGGTCGGTCTGGTAAGTGGTTGTTTTATTGCTCTTGTTCCAGGTGAGCACCTAGAGAAGATCATCCCCATGGTGATGACGTTCTGCAATGTGGAGGACGATGAACTCAGGGAGTACTGCTTCCAGGCCTTTGAAGCCTTCATCCGCAGGTAAAAAAAAAAATAAAAAAAAACTCTCTCTCTACTTGAGGTTTCTCTTGTGATTTATTCCACCCATTACTAGCTGACCAGAGCCCAGTGCTCACACAAGATTAGACACAGATGAAAAAACAGACCCATAACTACTAAATAAATATGTTCAATAGTTGATCTGTTATTTCTATATAAGATGCCCCAAGGAGATGTCCCCTCATATATCCACGGTGATCAAGCTGTGTCTGAGGTACATCACCTATGACCCCAACTACAACTATGATGTGGATGAGGGCGGGGATGAGGATGGGGATGAGTCCATGGACACAGAGGACGGAGAGGATGAAGACCAAGGTACTCAAACTATCAACAAACCTATCAACAGCAACTATGCTGATATGCAATTATTAAATAGAGTTAGGATCAGGGTCCGATTTTGGGTTAGATTTAGGGTTAGACTTAGGGTTAGGGTCAGGTTTGGGGTTAGTTAGGGTTAGAGTTAGGTAGGGTCAGGTTTAGGGTTAGAGTTAGGGTCAGGTTTGGGGTTTGGGGTTAGGGTCAGGTTTGTGGTTAGAGTTAGGGTCAGTTTTGGGGTTAGGGTCAGGTTTTAGGTTAGAGTTAGGGTCAGTTTTGGGGTTAGGGTCAGGTTTAAGGTTAGAGTTCGGGTCAGTTTTGGGGTTAGGGTCAGGTTTTAGGTTAGAGTTAGGGTCAGTTTTGGGGTTAGAGTTAGGGTCAGGTTTGGGGTTTGAGGTTAGGGTCAGGTTTGAGGTTAGAGTTAGGGTCAGTTTTGGGGTTAGAGTTAGGGTCAGGTTTGGGGTTTGAGGTTAGGGTCAGGTTTGAGGTTAGGGTCAGGTTTGAGGTTAGAGTTAGGGTCAGGTTTGGGGTTAGAGTTAGGGTCAGGTTTGGGGTTTGAGGTTAGGGTCAGGTTTGAGGTTAGGGTCAGGTTTGAGGTTAGAGTTAGGGTCAGGTTTGGGGTTAGAGTTAGGGTCAGGTTTGGGGTTAGAATTAGGGTCAGGTTTGGGGTTTGAGGTTAGGGTCAGGTTTGAGGTTAGAGTTAGGGTCAGGTTTGGGGTTAGAGTTAGGGTCAGGTTTGGGGTTTGAGGTTAGGGTCAGGTTTGAGGTTAGGGTCAGGTTTGAGGTTAGAGTTAGGGTCAGGTTTGAGGTTAGAGTTAGGGTCAGGTTTGGGGTTAGAGTTAGGGTCAGGTTTGAGGTTAGAGTTAGGGTCAGGTTTGAGGTTAGAGTTAGGGTCAGGTTTGAGGTTAGAGTTAGGGTCAGGTTTGAGGTTAGAGTTAGGGTCAGGTTTGAGGTTAGAGTTAGGGTCAGGTTTGAGGTTAGAGTTAGGGTCAGGTTTGAGGTTAGAGTTAGGGTCAGGTTTGAGGTTAGAGTTAGGCTCAGGGTCAGGTTTGGGGTTAGAGTTAGGCTCAGGGTAAGGGAATTTCAATGCAATCTATTGGACATTAATTGTAATATGGTATGCGTATATGGACATGGGAACAAAGGCAACGCTCTTTTCCCTTGCAGAGTCAGATGACGAGTACAGTGACGATGACGACATGAGCTGGAAGGTACGGAGGTCGTCTGTGAAGTGTCTGGAGGCTGTGATCAGCACGAGGAGAGACCTGCTAGTGGAGCTCTATGGGTCAGTAGCTCCAACCCTGCTGGCTCGGTTTAAAGAGAGGGAGGAGAACGTCAAGACGGACATCTTTGTAGCTTTTGTTGCCTTACTCAAACAGACCAGGCCTTCTCAGGGCCTCATCACCACAGCAACAGAGCCTGGAGTCCAAGAAGACCCAGCCATCACTCTGCTCAAGAAACAGGTCATTTGTTTTGCTTTTTGTTGTTGTTGTTGTTTGTTGTTGTTGTTGTTGTTGTTGTTGGTTGTTGTTGTTGTTGTTTTCTAACCATTAATCAACCGGCGTTAGTCTCATGGGGATAAAATGCCTTTTAAAGTGGGTCCTCATCCGAGACCGCAGCAGAGCATACAGTAATAGTGTATATCACAATACAGAGATGACAAGGTGAATTAGGAGACATATTTCAGTACGTTTTTATGTGAGCTTTCATTTGTTTGTGGTGTTTCTCAGTCATTTATTTGTTGTTTCCCAGGTCCCCACAGTAGTGAAGGCTCTCCACAAGCAGCTGAAGGAGAAGAGTATGAAGTCTAGACAGGGCTGTTTCAGTTTGCTGACAGAGCTGGCCAACGTACTGCCAGGAGCCCTGGGAAAACACATACCAGCTCTAATCCCTGGTAACCTCACTCACACCCTCACATACCAGCTCTCATCCCTGGTAACCTCACTCACACCCTCACATACCACCTCTCATCCTTGGTAACCTCACTCACACCCTCACATACCACCTCTCATCCCTGGTAACCTCACTCACACCCTCACATACCACCTCTCATCCTTGGTAACCTCACTCACATCCCTGGTAACCACACTCTCATCCCTGGTAACCTCACTCACACCCTCACATACCACCTCTCATCCCTGGTAACCTCACTCACACCCTCACATACCACCTCTCATCCCTGGTAACCTCACTCACACCCTCACATACCTGCTCTCATCCCTGGTAACCTCACTCACCCTCATCCCTGGTAACCTCATCCCTGGTAACCTCACACCCTCACATACCACCTCTCATCCCTGGTAACCTCACTCACACCCTCACATACCACCTCTCATCCTTGGTAACCTCACTCACACCCTCACATACCACCTCTCATCCCTGGTAACCTCACTCACACCCTCACATACCACCTCTCATCCCTGGTAACCTCACTCACACCCTCACATACCATCTCTCATCCCTGGTAACCTCACTCACACCCTCACATACCATCTCTCATCCCTGGTAACCTCACTCACACCCTCACATACCACCTCTCATCCCTGGTAACCTCACTCACACCCTCACATACCAGCTCTCATCCCTGGTAACCTCACTCACACCCTCACATACCAGCTCTCATCCCTGGTAAACTCACTCTCATCCTCCCTGGTAACCTCACACCCTCACATCCTCACATACCATCTCATCATCCCCCTGGTAACCTCACTCACACCCTCACATACCATCTCTCATCCCTGGTAACCTCACTCACACCCTCACATACCACCTCTCATCCCTGGTAACCTCACTCACACCCTCACATACCACCTCTCATCCTTGGTAACCTCACACCCTCACAACCTCATCCCTGGTACCACCTCTCATCCCTCCCTGGTAAACTCACACCCTCACATACATCCCTGGTAACCTCACTCACACCCTCACATACCAGCTCTCATCCCTGGTAATCTCATCCCTGGTAACCTCACACCCTCACATACCATCTCTCATCCTTGGTAACCTCACACCCTCACATACAACCCTCAACATACCCACCTCCCTCATCCCTGGTACACCCTCACTCACTCTCATCCCTGGTAACCTCACTCACACCCTCACATACCACCTCTCATCCCTGGTAACTCACTCACACATTCACTTACCCGCAGCTTCTTATCTAAATTACTACATTCCTTTGTTCATTTCTGGGGCCAGTAGTTTTTCCATTACAAATCGGATTTCATTTGGATCCCCATTGGCTGTTGCAAAAGCAGCAGCTACTCTTCCTGGGTTCCACAATAAACAAGAATCATGACAGAATACAGGACAATAATAGACAAGAACGGCTCAATGACAGAGCTACATAACATTTAAAATGATCTTGACTATCTGCTGAGTGATGAGTAGGGCCTCGGAGGAGATCTTATAGAAGGGGTCCTCCTGAGGCAGGAGGATGGCTGCACAGGAGGACATTGAGGAAAGAGAGGGCATCAATCATGTGACCTGGCCAGGAAAAACTCAGGGCCTACTGTAGTTATAGGCTACAACAATTGTTAATTTCTTCTCTGTAGTTAGTCAAAGGACCAGGACAATTTCGCGTTCTAGCCACATGGTCAGGAAAACTCCTGTCAATAAAAAATATAGTACTACAACTTAAAAAGGAAATAATGCTGGAATGGTTATTGTTACAATGTCCCAAAAAAAAGGCATCTTGACATTCATATTCACCTTTTCTCTGGCATCTCTCTTTTCAGGTATAGTTCACTCCCTTACAGACAAGTCTACCTCGTCCAACATGAAGATCGATGCCCTCTCTTTCCTCAATGTCCTCCTGTGCAGCCATCCTCCTGCCGTTTTCCAGCCTCACATGAAGGTTATTCTGTCTCCGGTGGTGCAGTGTGTGGAGGACCCCTTCTATAAGATCACCTCCGAAGCCCTACTGGTCACTCAGCAGATGGTCAAGATCATATGCCCATTAGGAGGTAGGTACTGTAGCCCAGAGGTTAGAGAGGTGGATCAGTAATCATAAAGGTTGCTGGTTCAAGTTCTGGTCCACGGGGATGAAATTGTGAGGACTGAACTGGCTACTGGTGTCAGATCATTGTTTTTCTGGGGTTGGGATGAAAGGTAGAATAAGAAATTCCGTTCCAAATAAAAAGTATCTATTCTACTCTAGATAAACTACCCGCCTTTGATGTCAAGCCCTACGTGAAGGATATATTCTCTGCCACTCTGAAGAGGCTGAAGGCTGCAGACATTGACCAGGAAGTGAAGGAGAGGGCCATTTCCTGTATGGGTCACATCGTGTGTCACCTAGGAGACCAGCTGGGCGGGGACCTCCAGCCGACACTGCAGATCTTCCTGGAGAGACTGAAGAACGAGATCACCAGGTAGGTAGCCTAGTGTTTTGCAAGTACAAATCCTTGCTCCCAACTGTAAAAAAAAAAACTGGTCTAGGCTGGGAAGTGAGCCTGCAACAGGAGAGTTACTGGCATTAGTATCCCAATACTATATTGTGCAAGACACTCAACCCCATAAACTAAACTGTGGCTAACTCTTTTATCAAAGCTCTCTGTGGGTTTATGTGTATATTGTGGGGGGGGGGTGTGTAAGACAAAAAGTGTCTCCATGACAATAATGTATGTTATCCATAGAGTTGGAGGGTTCATCTTTGTATCTCTTCAATAATGACTTCTGTGACAACATGTAGAGCATCATTGAGGGCTATCTCTGTTTCAAACTGGTCCAATTCTTCTCCTAACAGGCTGACAGCGGTGAAGACCCTGACTCTCATCGCCACATCGCCCCTCAGGATCGACCTCCGACCTTTACTCACTGAGGGAATCCCCATCCTAGCCTCCTTCCTCAGGAAGAACCAGCGCGCCCTCAAGCTGAGCACACTGACTGCCCTCAACATGATAGTTATGAACTACAGTGAAAGCCTGAAGCCGCCCATGATCGAGGCTGTGCTCAACGAGCTACCTGCCCTGATCGAGGAGAACGACATGCACATATCCCAGGTGGCGGTGATGCTCCTCACCTGTATAGCTAAGGTGTGTCCCTCCTCCCTGTCCAAGATCGGGAACACCGTCTTACCTGGTGTGTTTCATCTGGTTCATTCCCCGTTGCTGCAAGGAGGGGCTCTGTCGGCCATCTTGGAGTTCTTCAAGGCCCTGGTGGTCACTAAGGCTGGGAACATGGGATATAACGACCTCTTGAAAGCTCTCACCGGTCCTTTCCACGGCTCAGGGAAGGCTACAGACCCCACACCCATGCACAGACAGTCTTACTACTCTGTGGCCAGGTAGGAGTAGTGGTTTGTTTCGATTGATTGATTGATTGATTGATTGATCGATTGATCGATTGATTGATTGATTGATTGATTGATTGATTGAGTGTACAGATAGAGGATAGATATAAGTGATATACCTATAGTGTCCTGTAGAGGCATGAGAAACACAAAATGATGTTTTTATTTTTTCTGTTTTATATTGTCTCTTGTTTTGGCCAGGTGTGTAGCTGCTCTATCCTCCGTGTGCCCTAAAGAAGCATCCGGAATGGTCACCGGCTTCATCCAGGAAGTCAAGAACCCCAAGTGTTCCGAGTCCGTCAGAATCCTGTCTTTCCTGTGTCTGGGGGAGGCGGGTCGTACCATGAACCTGGGGGGTCAGAAGGAACTAAAGACCGTGATCCTGGAGGCCTTCTCCTCTCCCAACGAGGAAGTCAAGTCAGCCGCTTCCTGTGCTCTGGGGAACATCTGCGTGGGCAACCTGGAGGACTACCTTCCCTTTATGCTGACGGAGATAGGTAGCCAGGCTAAGAGAAGGTACCTGCTGTTACACAGCCTCAAAGAGGTGATCAGCGCCTGCTCGACGGAGAGCTTGTTGGCCCACGTCGAGGATATCTGGGCTCTGCTCTTTAAGAACCGTGAGTGTGCCGAAGAGGGGACGAGGAGTGTGGTGGCGGAGTGTCTGGGGAAACTCACCATGGTCAACCCGGCTCAGCTCTTGCCCAGGCTCAAACAACAGCTGTCCTCAGGGTCCCCTGTGGCCCGCAGTACTGTGGTCACTGCTGTTAAGTTCACCATCGTTGATCAGCCTGTACCTATAGATTCACTACTCAAAGGATGCATAGGTAAGATGTCAAAGTGACTCAACATATAACTTTTTTATTTTTTTTACACTGGTTATAAGGCAGCCTTATTCAACCGTAGTGCACTTCTTTTGGGTTAAAGCCACGTCTGGTTAAAAATAGTGCACTTTATGGAGAGATGGGGTGTCATTTAAAATGCACCCACAACATGCTGCAATGTCCAGGGTTGTATTCATTCAGGTAATGAAAAAAAAAAATTTGCAACGGGATTTTATTTTTTTTGTGTGTCTTTGCCTCCCGGTTTCTGTTTGATTTCTCCCATTCGGTTCTTAATGAACATCAATCACCCTGTTCTCTATGCCAGGTGACTTCCTGAAGACTCTGCAGGACAAAGACCCGAATGTACGTCGTGTGGCCTTGGTGATGTTCAACTCAGCAGCCCACAACAAACCTTCTCTGATCCGCGGTCTGCTAGCCACAGTACTGCCTAGCCTCTACAACGAGACACAGATCAGGAAGGACCTTATCAGAGAGGTAGTGTGTGTGTGTGTGTGTGTGCAGCTAGCCTCAATATCACCTAACCTCTACATACAAGACACAAATCAAGAAGGACTAAAGCTTTTGCCTTGACCGTGTTACCGCCACACCTGATGTCATGTTTCATGGCCGCAGCTGAATTCTATGTGACCGTTGAGTCACTGTAATCTCCTCTTATACACTCTGGATGAGCTTTAGTAGTACTCCACAACTCGATAACGATCATCGGGTCGCTAATGGCCTGGTACTCAGGGCTCTATTGTCCCTGATAACCTTTCTGACATCAATGCAAATGAGCTGGAAAATCACATCAAAACACTTATCATCAAAACAGTATCATTCTTTTAAAACTCACCTCACTGTGATCGATACACGTGAAGAAAGAGGTTCAATAACAGGTTGAAACTGAGTGGGGAAAACGTGGTTGTTGTGGATGTTGTTTCAAAGCCAAACACAACGAAATGGACAGCTGCTTTCTAAGGTGATGATTCATTCAAACCATCTGAAATAAATTCAAAACGAGTTTAAAATAATAATTATGCCCCTTATACAATATCTTTATCCCCTTACACTGTGTATAAGACAGTAGTTTTTTTTTGGAATTGTTAGTTAGATTACTTGCTCGTTATTACTGCATTGTCGGAACTAGAAGCACAAGCATTTCGCTACACTCGCATTAACATCTGCTAACCATGTGTATGTGACAAATAAAATTTGATTTGATTTGATTTGATTTGGGGAAAACGTGATTGTTGTGGATGTTGTTTCAAAGCCAAACACAAAGAAATGGACAGCTGCTTTGTAAGATCTTAAGCATATTAGAGTGTATGTATAGGCCTTATATCTGAGTCCAAGCCAGAAAAAAAATAACAACCCTGAATTGAAATAATGATTGTGCCATTATGCAATACATAGTGTTTTGGAAATTCTTAAGTCAATCTTAAATGAATCACTGTTTATTGTCAGCAAGCAGGAGCGGTCACAGTCAAACTTAGATGCATGAGGTGAGCTCTCCCATTTAGTTCCCTTATATACCGACAAGTTATATTTGCATGATTATTCATAATTAATGTTTGCTTCATTCATGTGACGACCAATACTGGGTCATGCATGTGACAGACCAATACTGGGTCATGCATGTGACAGACCAATACTGGGTCATGCATGTGACAGACCAATACTGGGTCATGCATGTGACAGACCAATACTGGGTCATGCATATGACAGACCAATACTGGGTCATGCATGTGACAGACCAATACTGGGTCATGCATGTGACAGACCAATACTGGGTCATGCATATGACAGACCAATACTGGGTCATGCATGTGACAGACCAATACTGGGTCATGCATGTGACAGACCAATACTGGGTCATGCATATGACAGACCAATACTGGGTCATGCATGTGACAGACCAATACTGGGTCATGCATGTGACAGACCAATACTGGGTCATGCATGTGACAGACCAATACTGGGTCATGCATATGACAGACCAATACTGGGTCATGCATGTGACAGACCAATACTGGGTCATGCATGTGACAGACCAATACTGGGTCATGCATATGACAGACCAATACTGGGTCATGCATGTGACAGACCAATACTGGGTCATGCATGTGACAGACCAATACTGGGTCATGCATGTGACAGACCAATACCTCACAAGGCTTCTGCTGTCTAAGCTGAGACCTTAAAAATGGAGATATCCCTTTCTCTCGTTCAATCAGTCACTTACATGAACACAGACATTAGAAAAGCACAAACAGAAAAATGTCCGTCACAATAGTCTACTGCTTATTACGCCTGGGAGAAAAACATACAAAAAAAACTGATTTAAGATGTCTTTGGTACTGGTCTAGCCTAAATTAAACTTATTGAGAGTTGGGCTACAGTTATAGTGAATTTTGTATTTTGAATAGCCTCGTAATAGGTCATATTTTATATTTTCATAATTAATAGGCTGACACATTACAGAATATCTGACCACCGTGCGTTTCCATCTCATCCTCTCTCTCCTTCATTCCTTTATTGAGCACGTAGAGGGGCGGTCAACAGTTTAATGAAATAGGTTTCCTTGTGAAAACATGTTACTAAACTCAGCAAAAAAAGAAACGTCCCTTTTTTAGGACCCTACCTTTCAAAGATAATTCGTAAAAATCCAAATAACTTCCCAGAGCTTCATTGTAAAGGGTTTAAACACTGGTTCCCAGTGTTTCCAATGCTTGTTCAATGAACCATAAACAATGAATGAACATGCACCTCTGGAACAAAGGTCGTTAAGACACTAACAGCTTGCAGACGGTAGGCAATTAAGGTCACAGTTATGAAAACTTAGGACACGAAAGAGGCCTTTCTACTGACTCTGAAAAACACCAAATCAAGATGCCCAGAGTCCCTGCTCATCTGCGTGAACGTGCCTTAGGCATGCTGCACGGAGGCATGAGGACTGCAGATGTGGCCAGGGCAATAAACTGCAATGTCCGTACTGTGAGACGCCTAAGACAGAGCTACAGGGAGACAGGACGGACAGCTGATCATCCTCACAGTGGCAGACCACGTTTAACACCTGCACAGGATCGGTACATCTGAACATCACACCTGTGGGACAGGTACAGGATGGCAACAACAACTGCCCAAGTTACACCAGGAACGCACAATCCTTCCATCAGTGCTCAGGCTGTCCACAATAGGCTGAGAGAGGCTGGACTGAGGGCTTGTAGGACTGTTCTAAGGCAGGTCCTCATCAGACATCACCAGCAACAACGTTGCCTATGGCCACAAACCCACCATCGCTGGATCAGACAGGACTGGCAAAAAGTGCTCTTCACTGACGAGTTGCGGTTTTGTCTCACCAGGGGTGATGGTCGGATTCGCGTTTATCGTCAAAGGAATGAGCGTTACACCGAGGCCTGTACTCTGGAGCAGGATCGATTTGGAGGTGGAGGGTCCGTCATGGTCTGGGGCGGTGTGTCACAGCATCATCGGACTGAGCTTGTCATTGCAGGCAATCTCAATGCTGTGCGTTACAGAGAAGACATCCTCCTCCCTCATGTGGTACCTTTCCTGCAGGCTCATCCTGACCCTCCAGCATGACAATGCCACCAGCAATACTGCTCGTTCTGTGCGTGATTTCCTGCAAGACAGGAATGTCAGTGTTCTGCCATTGCAAAAGTATTCATCCCCCTTGGCGTTTTTCCTATTTAGTTGCATTACAACCTGTAATTGAATGGGTTTGTATTTGGATTTCATGTAATGAACATACATAAAATAGTCAAAATTGGTCAAGTGAAATGAAAAAAATTACTTGTTTCAATAAATTCCACAACAACAGAAAACTGGAAAAGTGGTGCGTGCATATTTGCTATGAAGCCCCTAAATAAGATCAGGTGCAACCAATTACCTTAAGAAGTCACATAATTAGTTAAATAAAGTCCACCTGTGTGCAATCTAAGTGTCATATTTGGAGCAGCAGGTAGCCAAGTCGTTAGCGCGTTGGGCCAGTAACCGAAAGGTTGCTAGATCGAATCCCGAAGCTGACAAGGTAAAAATCTGTCGTTCTGTCCCTGAACAAGGCAGTTAACCCACTGTTCCTAGACCAGTTAACCCACTGTTCCTAGACCAGTTAACCCACTGTTCCTAGACCAGTTAACCCACTGTTCCTAGACCAGTTAACCCACTGTTCCTAGACCAGTTAACCCACTGTTCCTAGACCAGTTAACCCACTGTTCCTAGACCAGTTAACCCACTGTTCCTAGACCAGTTAACCCACTGTTCCTAGACCAGTTAACCCACTGTTCCTAGACCAGTTAACCAACTGTTCCTAGACCAGTTAACCCACTGTTCCTAGACCAGTTAACCCACTGTTCCTAGACCAGTTAACCCACTGTTCCTAGGCCAGTTAACCCACTGTTCCTAGGCCAGTTAACCCACTGTTCCACTGTTCCTAGAACAGTTACCCCACTGTTCCTAGACCAGTTAACCCACTGTTCCACTGTTCCTAGACTAGTTAACCCCACTGTTCCACTGTTCCTAGACCAGTTAACCCCACTGTTCCTAGACCAGTTAAGCCACTGTTCCTAGACCAGTTAACCCACTGTTCCTAGACCAGTTAACCCACTGTTCCTAGACCAGTTAACCCCACTGTTCCTAGACCAGTTAACCCACTGTTCCTAGGCCAGTTAACCCACTGTTCCTAGACCAGTTAAGCCACTGTTCCTAGACCAGTTAACCCACTGTTCCTAGACCAGTTAACCCACTGTTCCTAGACCAGTTAACCCACTGTTCCTAGACCAGTTAACCCACTGGTCCACTGTTCCTAGACCAGTTAACCCACTGTTCCTAGACCAGTTAACCCACTGTTCCTAGACCAGTTAACCCACTGTTCCTAGACCAGTTAACCCACTGTTCCTAGACCAGTTAACCCACTGTTCCACTGTTCCTGGACCAGTTAACCCACTGTTCCACTGTTCCTGGACCAGTTAACCCACTGTTCCTGGACCAGTTAACCCACTGTTCCTAGGCCGTCATTGTAAATAAGAACTTGTTCTTAACTGACTTGCCTGGTTAAATAAAGGTTAAATGAAAAAAATAAAACATGATCTCAGTATATATATACACCTGTTCTGAAATGCCCCAGTGTCACGTTCGTGGTATGGAGGAGACCAAGGTGCAGCGTGAATACATACTTCTTTAATGAAGACGAAGAGACACTTAACAAACTTACAAAACAATAAACCAAACGTGCCACTATAATGTACAGGCAACTAGACATAGACATAGATAATCCCCCACGAAATACTCAAGGAATATGGCTGCCTAAATATGGTTCCCAATCAGAGGCAACAATAAACAGCTGCCTCTAATTGAGAACCAATCTAGGCAACCATAGACATACAAAAACCCCTAGACAGGACAAAAACATATAATCACCAAATAATAAAAAAAAACAAAGAATACTAAGGTCAGGGCGTGACACCCAGAGTCTGCAACACCACTCAGCAAGGGGCACCACCAAGCAAGCGGCACTATGAAGACCAAGGAGCTCTCCAAACAGGTCAGGGACAAAATTGTGGAGAAGTACAGATCAGGGTTGGGTTATAACAAAATATCAGAAACTTTGAACATCCCACAGAGCACCATTAAATCCATTATTAAAAAATGGAAAGAATATGGCACCACAACAAACCTGCCAAGAGAGGGCCGCCCACCAAAACTCACAGACCAGGCAAAGAGGGCATTAATCAGAGAGGCAACAAAGAGACCAAAGATAACCCTGAAGGAGCTGTAAAGCTGCACAGCGGAGATTAGAGTATCTGTCCATAGGACCACTTTAAGCCGTACACTCCACAGAGCTGGGATTTACGGAAGAGTGGCCAGAAAAAAGCAATTGCTTAAAGAAATAAATAAGCAAACACAGTTGCTGTTAGCCAAAAGGCATGTGGGAGACTAAAATTGAGCTTTTTGGCCATCAAGGAAAATGCTATGTCTGGCGCAAACCCAACACCTCTCGTCACCCCGAGAACATCATCCATGCTGTGGGGATGTTTTTCATCAGCAGGGACTGGAAAACTGGTCAGAATTGAAGGAATGATGGATGGCGCTAAATACAGGGAAAGTCTTGAGGGAAACCTGTTTCAGTCTTCTAGAGATTTGAGACTGGGACAGAGGTTCACCTTCCAGCAGGAAAATGACCCTAAACTGCTAAAGCAACACACAAGTGTTTTAAGGGGAAACATTTAAATGTCTTGGAATGACCTAGTCAAAGCCCAGACATCAATCCAATTGAGAATCTGTGGTATGACTTAAAGGTTGCTGTCCACCAGCGGAACCCATCCAACTTGAAAGAGCTGGAGCAGTTTTGCCTTGAAGAATGGGCAAAAATCCCAGTGGCTAGATGTGTCAAGCTTATAGAGACATACCCCAAGAGACTTGCAGCTGTAATGGCTGCAGAAGGTGCCTCTACAAAGTATTGACTTGGGGGGTGATTAGTTATGCACGCTCAGGTTTTCTGTTTCTTTGTCTTATTTCTTATTTGTTTCACAAGAAAATATATTTGTATCTTCAAAGTGGTAGCCATGTTGTGTAAATCAAATGATACAGATCCCCCCCAAAATATATTTTAATTCCAGGTTGTAAGGCAACAAAATAGGAAAAATGCCAAGGGGGGTGAATACTTTCACAAGCCACTGTGTGTGTCGAGTGGAGTCCAATGTGTGCATTTTGATAAATCCCCTGTATTGACTATATGTTGAATATGTGTATGTTGCAAAATGAGAGGTTGGTAACACTTTAATCACAGTAAACAGGCTAACATTATGTCAATAACAATAAACGGATTCTCAAATAACACTTAGGTGATAAAATAACAATAAACTGATTCTCAAATAACACTTAGGTGATAAAATAACAAACGGATTATCGAATAACAAGCTAGTCACCTTGCTTTTCAAACACAAACACATTCACACACTTGCTCACTCGCTCACTCACTCACTCACTCACTCACTCACTCACTCACTCACTCACTCACTCACTCACTCACTCACTCACTCACTCACACTTAAAGGATCACCAGACCCTCCTCCTCCTTCTCTTCTTCCTCCATTACTCTGTCTATGTCAGGTGGAGATGGGTCCGTTCAAGCACACAGTGGACGATGGTCTGGACGTGAGAAAGGCAGCGTTTGAGTGCATGTATACTTTACTGGACAGCTGTCTGGACTGCTTGGACATCTTCGAGTTCCTCGACCGCGTAGAAGAAGGCCTTAAAGACCACTACGACATCAGAGTAAGACTGCACGTAAACTTTTATAGGACCGCAAACTAACTTCTTCAAGGCCTTTTGAAATCCCTAAAACATGGTACTAGTGTGTTGGGGCACTCCTATACCGGACAAATGATGCTTAAAGTACACAGCCAACTTAATGGTTTTTGATGAGAGCAGTGCCACGCTGTCTGTCAGAAAAATTGGGGAGGTTTTAATCTTTAAATCTAAATCTTAATTCACCCAGAACTCAATTTTTGTTACGAGAGACCAACTTTGATGCAATGAGAGATTTGTCAACCAATGCCATAAAGATGCACTGACCACAACCGCCTCATTTGCTAAGTTCTCCGTATTTTACAGTGTTCTCCATTACTCTTGTTTTGCTAAGTTCTCCATATTTTACAACGTTCTCCACTACTCTTGTTTTGCTAAGTTCTCTGTATTTTACAACGTTCTCCACTACTCTTGTTTTGTATCTGCATTAGCAGATATGTATATATGACCCCAATTCTAACTCCCAAGAAGGTGGCCATTTGAAAACATGAACAAGTAGATTGTGCTGATTTAGAAGGCCCATTGAACCATGTTGCACGCTCCAAATTCTGTGGCTCGTGCTCAAACTGAATTCCTCCATTTTTATGCATGTCCGGCATTGAAAACAGATCCCATCTTATTTCTCTAAAATGTCTTCCTGCCTGTCCCCCCCCACCCAGATGTTGACATTCATCATGCTGGCCAGACTCTGCTGTCTGTGTCCCAATGCTGTGGTCCAGAGACTGGACAGACTGATCGAACCTCTCAGGGTTACCTGCACCACGAAGGTAAGGAGACTTATGACAAGGCAGTCCACACAAGCCTCAAATAATTAAAAACGAGGGCCTATCCGAGTGGCGCAGTGGTCTAAGGCAGTACTAGCTGTGTCACTAGAGATTCTGGGTTGGACTCCAGGCTCTGTCGCAGACGGCCGTGCACCAGCAGACCCATGGGGCGGCGCACAATTGGTCCAGCGTCGTCCGGGTTAGGGGAGGGTTTGGCCGGCAGGGAGGCCCTTGCCCCATCGCGCTCTAGCGACTCGGTTGCCAGGTGTACGGTGTTTCCTCCAACACTTTGTTGCGGCTGGCTTCCGGGTTAAGTGGGCATTGTGTCAAGAAGCAGTGCGGCTTGGTTGGATCGTGTTTCGGAGGACGCACGGTTCTCGACCTTCGCCTCTCCCGAGTCCGTACGGGAGTTGCAGCGATGAGACAAGACTGTAACTACCAATTGGATGCCAAGAAATTGGGGGTCATTTTTATTTTATTTTTATAATTATTATTAAAAGCGTCACTTTTCTTATGTGGATGTCAACAAACTAGAACAGATCCACCTTGACTTGTGCACAGGACACATATTTGCACTTTTTGTCTGGTTTGAATTGACTAACCATCCGTAAACATCTTACCATTATTATGCTAAGCTACGCTGGTTAGGAAATATAACTGTGAAAGAACACCAATCAAAACAATGTGCATTATTTCATCATCTTCGTTCCAGGTGAAGGTAGGGCTTGTGCCAGTCCACAGTCTAAGAACCTTCTATTTGGGTTGTATAATGTACTTAGACAATATGCCAAGTAGGAAATTGTGTGAACTAACGTTCACCAAAAGTATGAAGGACATTTATAGCAGAATTACAGTTCGATGTTCATCCTGCAAGAATGTTATATACAGTGAGCTCCATAAGTATTGGGACAGTGACACATTTCTGGTTGTTTTGGTTCTGTACTCCAGCACTTTGGATTTGAAATGATACAGGTGACTACGAGGTTAAAGTGCAGACTGTCAGCTTTAATTCGAGGATATTTTCATCCATATCAGGTGAACCGTTAGATATTACAACACTTCTTGTACATAGTCTCCCTATTTTAGGGGACCAAAAGTATTGGGACAAATTCACTTACAGTGCCTTCAACAAGTATTCATATCCTTATCAACAAGTATTCATATCCCCATCAACAAGTATACATATATATCATATACAGTGCCTTCAACAAGTATTCATATCCTTATCAACAAGTATTCATATCCCTATCAACAAGTATACATATCCCTATCAACAAGTATACATATATATATCATATACAGTGCCTTCAACAAGTATTCATATCCCTATCAACAAGTATACATATCCCCATCAACAAGTATACATATATATATCATATACAGTGCCTTCAACAAGTATTCATATCCTTATCAACAAGTATTCATATCCCCATCAACAAGTATACATATATATCATATACAGTGCCTTCAACAAGTATTCATATCCTTATCAACAAGTATTCATATCCCTATCAACAAGTATACATATATATATCATATACAGTGCCTTGCGAAAGTATTCGGCACCCTTGAACTTTGCGACCTTTTGCCACATTTCAGGCTTCAAACATAAAGATATAAAACTGTATTTTTTTGTGAAGAATCAACAACAAGTGGGACACAATCATGAAATGGAACGACATTTATTGGATATTTCAAACTTTTTTAACAAATCAAAAACTGAAAAATTGGGCGTGCAAAATTATTATATTGTCTTATTCCTCATTTTGTTGTGTTACAGCCTGAAATTCAAAATGTATTAAATATTTTTTTCTCTCTCTCACACATCTACACACAATACCTCATGATGACAAAGTGAAAACATGTGTATATTACATATTTCTGTATTTCATTTTCAGTACATTTGCCAACATTTAAAAAAAACAAGTGTTCACACCCCTGAGTCAATACATGCTAGAATCACCTTTGTAAGTGATTACAGCTGTGAGTCTTTCTGGGTAAGTCTCTAATAAGAGCTTTGCACGCCTGGATAATTCTCCCAAGCTCTGTCCAATTGATTGTTGATCATTGCTAAGCAGCCATTTTCAAGTCTTGCCATAGATTTTCAAGCTGATTTAAGTCAAAAGTGTAACTAGGCCACTCAGGAATATTCAATGTTGTCTTGGTCAGCAACTCCAGTGTATATTTGGCCTTGTGTTTTACGTTATTGTCCTGCTGAAAGGTGAATTTGTCTCCCAGTGTCTGTTGGAAAGCAGACTAAACCAGCTTTTCCTCTAGGATTGTGCTTAGGTCTATTGTTTATTTTTGTCCGAAAAAAACTCCCTAGTCCTTGCCGATGACAAGCATACCCATAACATGATGCAGCCACCACCATGGTTGAAAATATGAAGCGTGATACTCAGTGATGTGTTTTGTTGGATTCGCCCCAAACATAACGCTTTGTATTCAGGATATAAAGTTAATTTCTTTTGCAACATTATTTTGCAGTTTTACTTTAGTGCCTTATTTCGAACAGGATGCATGTTTTGGAACATTTGAAATTCACTGCTCGACTGAGGGACCATATAGATAATTGTATGTGTGGGGTACAGACATGAGGTAGTCATCAAAAAATATATGGTAAATACTATTATTGCACACAGAGTCCATGCAACTTATTATGTGACTTGTTAAGCACATTTTTACTCCTGAACTTATTTATACTTACCATAACAAAGTGGTTGAATACTTATTGACTCAAGACATTTCAGCTTTCTATTTATAGTTCATTTGTAAAAAAAAATGTCAAAAAACGTCATTCCACTTTGACATTATTTATTTATTGTGTGTAGGCCAGTGACACAGAATCACAGTTTAATTCATTTTAAATGTAGGCTATAACACAACAAAATTAGGACAAATTCAAGAGGTGTGAATACATTCTGAAGGCACTACAGCTACAACCCGTTAGTTAATGTAACCTGTTAGTTTAGTGCTGTGAACACATAGCTCTGTGTGCAATAGTGTTTAACATGATATTTAAATGACTACCTCATCTCTGTACCCCACACATAAAATTACCTGTAAGGTCTGGCAACCTCCCCAGTTATTGTAATGTTAAGAGGTTAGCATGTCTCGGCGGTACAATATTTGTCTGTAACTTTCTCACTCATCATTATTCACTATTACTTCAGGGTTATCCGTAACCATGGTAGCATCCACATGAATGTAGAAGTGTTTAAAAATATTCTATTCTTATTTACATTTTTTTTTTTTAAGTGACTCCAAAATGACACAATACTTTGAGCTCACTGTATTTACGTTAACGTGGCCAATAAAAGATGACAGCGCTTACATAATATTTGCTTCTTCTATCGTCGTCCCAGGTGAAGGCGGGGTCAGTGAAGCAGGAGTTTGAGAAGCAGGAGGAGCTGCGTCGTTCAGCGATGAGGGCCGTGGCAGCCTTGCTCTCTATCAGCGAGGTGGAGAAGAGCCCTGCCATGGCCGACTTTGCCAACCAGATACGCACCAACGCAGAGATGGCCTCCATCTTAGAGAGCATTCAGGGAGACACACGCTCCAGCACAGTGGAAAGCATGGACACCAGTTAGAACCAAACGATACGAGGGGACACCCTCCCAGCATAATTTGAAGTTATTCTTTAAAATAGAACAGAAACCGAAGCCAATGCCCAGCATTTTTGGCTAGATGCAAAATTGTATGACTGTCATAGGCCGTATTCTCTGCCACTGAAAATATTTATATTCTGCCTTGAAAGTTGAGTTGAAAACGTGCCTTATTGGCTAGTCGGGATGTCGTAGGGCCTAATCAATGGCAATTATTCATCTGCCTTAATCAACGCTGAGATGAAAACGTGCCTTCTGATCAAGGACTTTAAGGCCAGTGGTATTCAGTGCCATTTTGGTAGGGCTGTGATATTGATACAGTATTCTCCGTGAATACATTGCAAATAAACAAACCTTTTGTTCATTTAACTGTGCATCGTCTAGTGTGTAAAATGTAAGACTTGCATAATGCATTACAGCCCCCTACTAATATACAGTGCATTCGGGAAAGCATTCAGACCCCTTCACCTTTTCCACATTTTGACATTTGGGACGCTGTCAGACCATGCTCCACTGTAGGTAAGCTGTCAGACCATGCTCCACTGTAGGTAAGCTGTCAGAGTGACCATCTGGTTCTTAGTCATCTCCCTGACCAAGGCCCTTCTCCCCCAATTGCTCAGTTTGGAAGGGCGGCCGGCACTAGGAAGTCTTGGTGGTTCCAAAGTTTATTTATTGAAGTCCCCACTGTTCTTGGGGACTTTCAATGCTGCAGACACGTTTTGGTGCCATTCTCCAGATCTGCCTCGTGACACAATCCCGTCTCTAACGGACAACTCCGTCGACCTCATGGCTTGGTTTTTGCACTGTCACTGCCTTATTCTAAAATGGATTAAATAGTTTTTCCCTCATCAATCTACACACAATACCCCATAATGACATCACAATACCCCATAATGACATCACAATACCCCATAATGACATCACAATACCCCATAATGACATCACAATACCACAAATGCAAAACGTTTTTTAAAATTAATTTTTACTTTACTCAGTACTTTGTTGAAGCAACTTCGGCAGCAATTACAGCCTCGAGTCTTCTTAGGTATGACGCTACAAGCTTGACACACCTGTATTTGGGGAGTTTCTCCCATTCTTCTCTGCAGATCCTCTCAAGCTCTGTCAAGTTGGATGGGGAGCGTCACTGCACAGCCATTTTCAGATCTCTCCACAGATGTTCGATCAGGTTCAAGTCCGGGCTCTGACTGGGCCACTCAAGGACATTCAGACACTTGTACCGAAGCCACTCCTGCGTTGTCTTGGCTGTAGGGACGCTGTCAGACCATGCTCCACTGTAGGGAAGCTGTCAGACCATGCTCCACTGTAGGGACGCTGTCAGACCATGCTCCACTGTAGGGACGCTGTCAGACCATGCTCCACTGTAGGGACGCTGTCAGACCATGCTCCACTGTAGGGACGCTGTCAGACCATGCTCCACTGTAGGGACGCTGTCAGACCATGCTCCACTGTAGGGAAGCTGTCAGACCATGCTCCACTGTAGGTAAGCTGTCAGAGTGACCATCTGGTTCTTAGTCATCTCCCTGACCAAGGCCCTTCTCCCCCAATTGCTCAGTTTGGAAGGGCGGCCGGCACTAGGAAGTCTTGGTGGTTCCAAAGTTTATTTATTGAAGTCCCCACTGTTCTTGGGGACTTTCAATGCTGCAGACACGTTTTGGTGCCATTCTCCAGATCTGCCTCGTGACACAATCCCGTCTCTAACGGACAACTCCGTCGACCTCATGGCTTGGTTTTTGCATTGTCAACTGTGGGACCTTTATATCGGCAGATGTGTGCCTTTCCAAATCATGTCCAATAAATTACCACAGGTGGACCTACAATCAAGTTGAGAAACATCTCAAGGATGATCAATGGAAAACAGGATGCACCGGAGCTCAATTTCTACAAAGCAAATTGTCTGTCTGTTTTTTTTCAATACATTCGCAAAAATGTCTTAAACCTGTTTTCACTTAGTCATGGATTTATTTTTGAATCCATTTCAGACTAAGGTTGTAATACTGACGCAGGATTCCCCAACTAGCGTCCCGCGAGTGGCTTTATTTTGCATTTATTGTTGGACATTAAAAACTAAAATCTAATTCATAAAGCCCTTTTTACATCAGCCACCAGGAAATCAGCTCCAAGTGATTTTAATTTTGTAAACCGGTTCCAAGTATTCCCACGCAGAGAGAAACACAAGATCATATATAAACGTAGGCAAAGTTTGAAAAATATCTGTTAGGGCTTCTTGCGGTCAATTTGCAGTCTGCTAATTATTTTTGGGATTACGTTCCAGGCCCCCCAACCATCTGAACAACAAACTTTGTATTTTTTTTGTAATTGACCTGCAGAATCTAGTTGATGATCACAGCCTTTGAGCCATCATAATGCATTAAGACCCCCTAATATATCACCCTAAAGCCATCATAATGCATTAAGACCCCCTAATATATTACACTAAAGCCATCATAATGCATTAAGACCCCCTAATATATCACCCTAAAGCCATCATAATGCATTAAGACCCCTAATATATCACCCTAAAGCCATCATAATGCATTAAGACCCCTAATATATCACCCTAAAGCCATCATAATGCATTAAGACCCTAATATATCACCCTAAAGCCATCATAATGCATTAAGACCCCTAATATATCACCCTAAAGCCATCATAATGCATTAAGACCCCTAATATATCACCCTAAAGCCATCATAATGCATTAAGACCCCTAATATATCACCCTAAAGCCATCATAATGCATTAAGACCCCTAATATATCACCCTAAAGCCATCATAATGCATTAAGACCCCTAATATATCACCTAAAGCCATCATAATGCATTAAGACCCCTAATATATTACACCCCCCTAAAGCCATCATAATGCATTAAGACCCCTAATATATCACCCTAAAGCCATCATAATGCATTAAGACCCCTAATATATCACACTAAAGCCATCATAATGCATTAAGACCCCTAATATATCACCCTAAAGCCATCATAATGCATTAAGACCCCTAATATATCACCTAAAGCCATCATAATGCATTAAGACCCCTAATATATCACCCTAAAGCCATCATAATGCATTAAGACCCCTAATATATCACCCTAAAGCCATCATAATGCATTAAGACCCCTAATATATCACCCTAAAGCCATCATAATGCATTAAGACCCCTAATATATTACACTAAAGCCATCATAATGCATTAAGACCCCTAATATATCACCCTAAAGCCATCATAATGCATTAAGACCCCCTAATATATTACACTAAAGCCATCATAATGCATTAAGACCCCTAATATATTACACTAAAGCCATCATAATGCATTAAGACCCCTAATATATTACACTAAAGCCATCATAATGCATTAAGACCCCTAATATATTACACTAAAGCCATCATAATGCATTAAGACCCCTAATATATCACCCTAAAGCCATCATAATGCTTTAAGACCCCTAATATATTACACTAAAGCCATCATAATGCATTAAGACCCCCACCCTAATATATCACCCTAAAGCCATCATAATGCATTAAGACCCCTAATATATCACCCTAAAGCCATCATAATGCATTAAGCCCCTAATATTTCACCCTAAAGCCATCATAATGCATTAAGACCCCTAATATATTACACTAAAGCCATCGTAATGCATTAAGACCCCTAATATATGACCCTAAAGCCATCATAATGCATTAAGACCCCTAATATATCACACTAAAGCCATCATAATGCATTAAGACCCCTAATATATCACCCTAAAGCCATCATAATGCATTAAGACCCCTAATATATTACACTAAAGCCATCATAATGCATTAAGACCCCCCCCAATATATTACACTAAAGCCATCATAATGCATTAAGACCCCACCACCCTAATATATGACCCTAAAGCCATCATAATGCATTAAGACCCCTAATATATCACACTAAAGCCATCATAATGCATTATGACACCACCACCCTAATATATCACCCTAAAGCCATTATAATGCATTATGACCCCACCACCCTAATATATCACCCTAAAGCCATCATAATGCATTAAGACCCCTAATATATCACCCTAAAGCCATCATAATGCATTAAGACCCCTAATATATCACCCTAAAGCCATCATAATGCATTAAGACCCCTAATATATCACCCTAAAGCCATCATAATGCATTAAGACCCCTAATATATCACCCTAAAGCCATCATAATGCATTAAGACCCCTAATATATCACCCTATATCACCCTAATATATCACACTAAAGCCATTATAATGCATTATGACTCCCCCACCCCAATATCACACTAAAGCCATTATAATGCATTATGACCCCCACCACCCTAATATCACCCTAAAGCCATTATAATGCATTATGACCCCCCCACCCCAATATAAATCAAACCATATCATAAAAACAGGCAAATACAGTAAATACTATTGACAGGTGTATAGATCATTTATTGAACAACAAAGAGTCATGGTCCCAGATCACTCGTGTTCCTCGCTGCGTAGCCTGGCGTTGGGGTTGGTGATCTTGATGGCCAGCTGAGCTGCCCTCTCCACGATCAACTTCCTGTTCTTAGACGACACGTTGTGGGCTATCTCTGCAGCATGGGTCCTGTGGAGGGGAGGGTGGTTATAGTAACAACACACAAGAGGGCAAAAGGGGAGATTTCATTTCTCCCTGGAAACAACTGGATGTCATCAGGGTCAATTCAATTTCAATTCAGGAAGTAAACCACGAAATTGTAATTCCTCAATGCTTATTTAATTGAAAATGGAATTAGACCCAACTAGATGTATAGGTCATTATACGCAGGACATCTACAGGACACACATACACAAGGGTAAATCCACATAGCCTGGTCAAGCAGACAGACCACTACCCTCCCATTTAATATCAGAATGTGAGCTAGTGTGAGATCAGGCTGTTTTTAAACCAGCACAGGACACAAACATAAGCCAAAAGGAAATATTGCACTTGAATGAACACCTCAAAATAATGAATAGGATTCTAAGAAAAAAGACTCACAAGACGTAGACAAACCATAACATTACACCACATGCTGAACTATCAGTCTACTTTCTACCCCTGGGCTACGTTCAGTAGACAAACCATAACATTACACCACATGCTGAACCATCAGTCTACTTTCTACCCCTGGGCTACGTTCAGTAGACAAACCATAACATTGCACCACATGCTGAACCATCAGTCTACTTTCTACCCCTGGGCTACGTTCAGTAGGCAACCCAAACGTTGTTCATGAACTGTCCTGAATAAAGCCAACAGGACTCCTTATTATACATGTCTATTATATGAGTTGTATATAACATCTTTTTCTACAGTGAATGTTCCACAAACGTGGTGCCCTGCTGAACGAAGCCCCGCTGAGCTGAACGATCACAGGTGGGATTCCATTTCTGAACCCTTCTTGTCATGGATTTAACAATGCTGAAATGTTCATCCAGTCAATGCTTACACCAATCCAATGCTTTTAAAGCTGTGACGGGGGAGAGCCCAAGTGTACACTTTCAGAGGAAGGAATAAATAAATATCGGAACATACTTGTTGCTCATCATGAGAACCTCCAGCTCTCTGATGTTGTGGACCAGGAACTTCCTGAAGCCGGAGGGCAGCATGTGTTTGGTCTTCTTGTTGCTGCCGTAGCCGATGTTGGGCATCAGCATCTGGCCTTTGAAGCGCCGCCGCACCCTGTTGTCGATACCACGGGGTTTTCGCCAGTTTTGCTACAAAAAGATAAAAACATAAGTGAGGCGAGTAGTAAGGCGATATCCTGCAAATACAGTAGCCAGCTAGCGCGGTGACTAAACTGGTCAGGAAAGGGCTTAGGACAGTTAAGACAGACCGTTCACCTGCTCCCTTCCTTAAAGACGCACTCCAGGATCTTAAAACACAAATTCGTAACACAAATTGGATTCGTAAAAGACTAAAAAAATTGTAGGACATATCATACGAAATGGATGATGTAAAACAAGTTATTTTTAAAAAGGGCACCTTTTGGATTGCGAGCACCACTTTCAAAACTATCGGCTGTAGAACAGTTTAAATAACATGGAACGGCTGGGGAGTCGAGGAGAGGTTGTAAAACACCTACCCTAACGAATACAACCCTGGGGAGTCAAGGAGAGGTTGTAAAACGCTTACCCTAACGAATACAACCCTGGGGAGTCGAGGAGAGGTTGTAAAACACCTACCCTAACGAATACAACCCTGGGGAGTCGAGGAGAGGTTGTAAAACACCTACCCTAACGAATACAACCCTGGGGAGTCAAGGAGAGGTTGTAAAACGCTTACCCAACCCTGGGGAACGAATACAACCCTGGGGAGTCGAGGAGAGGTTGTAAAACGCTTACCCTAACGAATACAACCCTGGGGAGTCGAGGAGAGGTTGTAAAACGCTTACCCTAACGAATACAACCCTGGGGAGTCGTTGTAAAACGCTTACCCTAACGAATACAACCCTGGGGAGAGGTTGTAAAACACCTACCAACCCTGGGGAATGAAAACACCTACAACCCTGGGGAGTCGAGGAGAGGTTGTAAAACACCTACCCTAATGAATACAACCCTGGGGAGTCGCCCTACCCTAATGAGTACAACCCTGGGATTCAAGGAGGAGGTAAAACGCCTACCCTAATGAGTACAACCCTTGTAAAACACCTACCCTAATGAATACAACCCTGGGGAGTCGAGGAGAGGTTGTAAAACGCCTACCCTAATGAGTACAACCCTAGGGATTCAAGGAGAGGTTGTAAAACGCCTACCCTAATGAGTACAACCCTAGGGATTCAAGGAGAGGTTCCTAGGGATTCAAGGAGAGGTTGTAAAACGCCTACCCTAATGAATACAACCCTGGTTCAGCCCATTAACGTAGCAAAGATTCAAATACTGTTTGTTACAATTAATTATATAGCGGCCAACATCAACCGTACCTTGACTTTGACATAGCGGTCCGACTGATGTCTGATGAACTTCTTCACCCTCTTCTTGACGATCTTGGGCCTTTTCAGAGGCCTCAATGCTGCCATGTTGCCTGGAGGAACAGAAACCGCCTGTTAGCAGTACCCGGGAGGAAGCAAGTCTTTTCACCATCATATTTAAAAGATCTTTTATTTAGCTACCCACAGGGGTTGTTAGCCAAGTGTCTCGTTTGAGACCAGCTACTACTCATTGAGGCATCAGGTAACCTAGCGTTTAGAGGCAAGTCGGTAAACGGAGGGTTGCCAGTTTGAATCCCAGGTCTGAAAGGAAAAATCTTGCTGGATGTGAGGTGGCAACCGGAGGGTTGCTGGAAGTCTAGATGTCATTGCCTGTTGTTGTGCCCTTGAGCATAAGACCTAACCCCCCCAACACATCACCTGCTCCCCAGGAGCCCTAGCTGCTGTTTAGTCTGCAACGACCGGATGTTCCGGTTTTCAGGGGAAATGTAACGAGCCTGTGACACGACTTCAGCGTTTGGACATTGACGGGATTGGTTGAATAGTGCAGAAAAAAGAAAAACACAGCTTTTCTTCTTGTCCACACCACAACATACGCCTGACACATTAGGTTAGGCCCCAGTGTAACAGGTTAGGCCCCAGTGTAACGGCCCCAGTTTAACAGGTTAGGCCCCAGTAGGCCCCAGTTAGTGCCCCAGTGTAACAGGTTAGGCCCCAGTGTAACAGCCCCAGTGTAACCCCCAGTGTAACATGTAACAGGTTAGGCCCCAGTGTAACAGGTTGGGCCCAGTGTAACGCCCCAGTGTAACAGGTTAGGTTAACAGGCCCCAGTGTAACAGGTTAGTGTAACCCCAGTGTAACAGGTTAGGCCCCAGTGTAACAGCCCCCCAGTGTAACAGGTTAGGCCCCAGTGTAACGGCCCCAGTGTAACAGGTTAGGCCCCAGTGTAACGGCCCCCAGGTTAGGCCCCAACTCCAACCTGTATTGTGTGTGTCTCTTTCGTGAGGCTAGGATAAAAGCTGAAGTCAATTAGGTTAGCAAAGTAAAATAGCTTAATGTAGCCATCTCGATGCATTTAGCTAGGCTAGCAGGCTACCTTTATTGGTTGGCTGGATGAGTTTGCATTCAATTGACTAATTAGTCCCAAAAAAATAATGGATTACCTTTATTTAACTAGGCAAGTCAATTAAGAACAAATTCTTATTTACAATGACGGCATACCCCAGACAAACCCTAATGATAATGGGCCAATTGTGCGTCGCCCTGTGGGACTCCCAATCAAATCAAATGTTATTTGTTACATGCACCGAATAGAACAGGTGTAGACCTCACAGTGAAATGCTTACTTACAAGCCCTTAACCAACAATGCAGTTAGGAAAAATACCTAAAATGGAAGAGATAAAAGTAATTAAATGTAAGGAATCGAACCAGGGTCTGTAGTGACGCCTCTAGCACAGAGATGCAGAGCTTTAGACCGCTGCGCCACTCAGGAGCCCAAAATCATCATGTATAGTATTCCTCAAAACACTGGTCACTGTGTGTGTGTGTGTGTGTAGGTTTAGCGTATGAAATGACTGCCAATTGTTCTCTTGAACGCAAACTCTTCCAGCCACACAATAAAATGTATCTTGCTAGCCAATTCCCCCAAGTTGACTGGTTAATATACCCGCATCATTTGTAACAACTTGTTCATTTTGATGTGCAGTGTTTCACGCTTCAGTAGAGATATTTGGCAGCGAAAGGACAAATAGGCTGCTGTGATCACAGACATGATGGGACAGCCACGTCCCTTTAGTTGACAACTAGTCATATGGTCTCAGAAAACGAACCCGCCTAGTTTCCCCAACTTTTAGTTACGTGTAGTCAAACCCATAGACCGAATGAATACACTAGCATATATCATTTGGACAACTATGGATCTGCAACAACAAAAGACCCGTCGCTGTTAGTAGAGTTAAATAACGTTAGCGGCTACTTTTAAACATCATTTGGTCGGACATTGCAGTGTCCGTCTTTATAACAACCACACATCTACAATAATGATAAAATATATAAAGTTCGACTGAATATATAATAAATATGGTTGATTTTAATGGATTAAAGTGATATAATTATAACGATGCTGTCAGATTATCACGTTCACTTACGGTTCGGTCTTGTATGCCTATCTGGAGGCAGATGAAGGAAAGAGGGTGGAGATTGTTCTTCCTTCCTCTTCCGTGTCTTTCAAACAAATATTTAAATAACTAAACCAAGATAGATCACAACCTGTCGTTTCCAATGGAAATAAATTAGTCCTAGTGGGCAGAGCCAAGATTCTATTGGCTCGTTCTAGTATTATTTGCATATTTCCGTTAAGGAACGCCTACTCTGTGAAGTGCGCATGTGTAATAACTCAATTCGCCTTCCCACTTCTCGTAAACAACGCGATTTTTTACAACTTTGGCAAAGGATAAATTCTTCAAAGCGTAGTCCACTCTGTTCATAACAGATTTCTAGGTTTTGGAAATAAAAAACTATATTGAGATCAAATGTTTTATCGGTTAGAAAATGTGCAGATTGTCGGACGAAATCCATTTTCCATCATCTTCCACTGCTGGCCACATGGCTACCATATTTGGTAGTGAGTGGAAACGCCAAGCGGATGGTTCACATTTATACATCCAGTGAAATATCTGTCACATTGTTCTATCTGTGACTAAGCTTCTTCTTCTTCTATGGGTTTTATGGCGGACTACAACCCTGAAAGGTGTATTGCCGCCACCAACTGGACGGGTTGAAAAAAACAAGGCAAAACAAAAATCCATTCGTGATAGGGGAAAACTAACTTATCCTGGACCTCCTCTCCACCTTGGCAGTGCGATTAATTACCACAGCTATAAAGGCCACAATGTCCACCTTCTTAATAACCTTTAAAATATCAGGGTCCTGCTGGTGAAATGGAACCCCTGTAGCCTGCAGTGAAGGCCTATCCACTTTAACCACGTCCAAAATCTATACAGTGATCACACTGCATTGGTCTTGGGATAAATGCTATGACTATGTAGTTTATATACCCCAACTGCACTTGAGTAGGGATGAGACTCCATATAAAAAAAAAACCCAGAAGAACAGACTCTTCACTCTTCAACATCGACTTCCCATGAGACGCCAGATATCACCCCCTTGTTCCCGAAGAGACACGACACGTCAAACTTCTTAACACAGGTGAGACGCAACACACGTTCTTTTCTGATCCGCAGCAATACAACAACAACAACCGAAACGAGGCCGTCTCTCGTGATCCTTACAGCCTTCTCTTAACCCAGCACTTTCTCCACCAGTTTGGGATGTCTCAAATGGAATCACTCAAGAATGGTCATCCGACCAACTGCTCCTCGTTAACAAACCGTACTCCTAGAAGATACGAAGGGACATTCTCAGCACTGTACACTACTTCGCTGTGTTTTCCATTCTTTTTGACAATATTCCAATTCTCCTCGATTCTCCTGCCATTAGATTCCCAATCCGCATCAGCGTCCACTTCCTCCATCTTTCCTCTCACCGATCACCTCAGTCCCCATTGCAGTTGGCATGGCGGAGGTTTTACAGAGGTCGGCAATCAATATGTTGCATTTACCGTCCCCAACTGAACTATAGTATAGATCCATAACACTTTGTGATACAAAATGGGGAATTGGAGAATTTTTAAAACATAAAACAATATTTTTAATTACCCTTCCCAACTAGCCCTACACTCATTAAAAAACCCACTACCCCATTCCACTACTTTGACACTATCTGCTCCTGCACTATGCCAACGGTCTGGGAGGACGGGACACCGCCACTCAACACACCCTAGAAATCTTCTGAAGTAAAATCTCATACACCCAAATACTTCTCTGCAACTGCCACCATATTGTCTGTGGTTTACATTCCATTTCTGTGGTACAGTTGATAACCATTGCTATGAACGCTAAGAAGCCAACCTTACTGAAGCAAACATCACTCGTTGGTCTATTTCTCTGTGCTGGCACAGATGTATTACCCACAGCGATCCTCTCAGGATCCTTGACCCTTGACCCATCCTCCTCCACTTTCTTCACTGCCTCAGCATACGACAACCTCTGCACTACTCTGACTACCTCAACCCACCTCTCTCGCAACAGACACTTCCGATCCCCAGCAACATGGACACCCCTACAGTAGACAGACACACACAACTGTATCCACCAAAACGACACAATCCTCTGTCCCATGCCCTCCTGCACACTCCCCACATCTTGGAATCTCCCTCTTACACACGACTGCAACATGACCATCAACGTTGCACCTGAAACTGCGCAGTTGATTCTGCACAAAAGCTTTAACAGGAAAACTGATATCCTAACATGACTCTCACAGACCTGTAACTTCTTCTTTAAGAGGCTCCTCAGTGGTCTTGTATGTCTTCCATTTCCTAATAATTACTCCCACAGTTGATTTCTTCAAACCAAGCTGCTTACCTATTGCAGATTCAGTCTTCCCAGCCTCGTGCAGGTCTACAATTTTGTTTCTGGTGTCCTTTGACAGCTCTGTGGTCTTGGCCATAGTGGAGTTTGGAGTGTGACTGTTTGAGGTTGTGGACAGGTGTCTTTTATACTGATAACAAGTTCAAAGAGGTTCCATGAATACAGGTAACGAGTGGAGGACAGAGGAGCCTCTCTTAAAGAAGAAGTTACAGGTCTGTGAGAGCCAGAAATCTTGCTTGTTTGTAGGTGACCAAATACTTATTTTCCACCATAATTTGCAAATAAATTCATAAAAAATAATTTTTTCTGTCATAGTTGAAGTGTACCTATGATGAAAATTACAGGCCTCTCTCATCTTTTTAAGTGGGAGAACTTGCACAATTGGTGGCTGACTAAATACTTGTTTGCCCCACTGTATATATATCGTTTTTGCCACCATCATTATTCGCCTCTAGCCTATCACAACAATTGTTTTTTGGGGTAAAATCCCTGTTTCTGCACCTAAGGCCTATTTGCCTAAGGCCTATATTTGCCTTCTTACTGCCTGCCTACTAGAACATTCTATATTCTGAATCAGGGGAGGATGGAGAACAATCAACACTTCTTTTCTTTAAAGTTTGTATATAAAAAAAAGAAGATTTAAATATATTTTTTTATGCACACAAAAAAAGGGTGTTGATTGATCTCCATCCTCCGCTAATTCAGAATATATACATGTTTTATTTGACATGACATTCTTGGTTCAATAACTATTGACGAGAGAACCAAATATACGATATAAAACACATTTTACCTCGGTATACCGGACCATATACCTATCGGCTCTCTAAAAAGTCGGGTAGGCCTAAACAACATTTCCCTGTGGAGATTTTGTCTCATTTCGAGCAGTTAAAGGACAAACCACACAGACAACTGTAAGTTTAAATGTAATTTTATTCAATATTCTGGCTTGTAGGGAACATTTACACAATTATTATTATTTCTGGCATTAGTTTCAGGCTGTATGTATCAATTAATTGTGTATTACAGCCTTATTAATCAGACTCCCTGCCTGACCGCAAGACACCTTTTCACATTGTGATTCCTTTTTATTCTATTCTAGTATAGTGTTTTAGTATTCTACTATTATAATTAAGCAATAAGGCCTGAGGAGGTGTGGTATATGGTCAATATACCACGGCTAAGGGCTGTTCTTATGTATGACGCAACGCTGAGTGCCAGGACACAGCCCTTAGCAGTGATATATTGGCCACATACCACAACCCCCCGAGGTGCCTTATTGCTATTATAAACTGGTTATCAACCTTCTTTTTAATAAAAAAAAAAAACGTTACATTTATTTAACTAGGCAAATCAGTTAAGAACAAATTCTTATGTACAATGATGGCCTACCAGAAGGCAAAATACCTCCTGCGGGGATGGGGGCTGGAATTCATTTTTTTAAATAAATAAATATAGGACAAAACACACATCACGACAAGAGAGACCTAAGACAACAACATAGCAAGGCAGCAACACATGACAACACAGCATGGTAGCAACTAGAGGTCGACTGATTATGATTTTTCAACGCCGATACCGATTATTGGAGGACCAAAAAAGCCGATACCGATTAATCGGACGATTTAAAAAAAAATTGTGTAATAATGACAATTACAACCATACTGAATGAACACTTATTTTAACTTAATATAATACATCAATAAAATCAATTTAGCATCAAGTAACTAATGAAACATGTTCAATTTGGTTTAAATAATGGAAAAACAAAGTGTTGGAGAAGAAAGTAAAAGTGCAATATGTGCTATGTAAGAAAGCTAACGTTTCAGTTCCTTGCTCAGAACATGAGAACATCTGAAAGCTGGTGGTTCCTTTTAACATGAGTCTTCAATATTCCCAGGTAAGAAGTTTTAGGTTGTAGTTATTATAGGAAGTATAGGACTATTTCCCTCTACACCATTTGTATTTCATTAACCTTTGACTATTGGATGTTCTTATAGGCACTTCAGTATTGCCAGTGTAACAGTATAGCTTCCATCCCTCTCCTCACTCCTACCTGGGCTCGAACCAGGAACACAACGACAACAGCCACCCTCGAAGCAGCGTTACCCATGCAGAGCAAGGGGAACAACTACTAGAAGGCTCAGAGCGAGTGACGTTTGAAACGCTATTAGCGCGCACTAACTAGCTAGCCATTTCATATTGGTTACACCAGCCTCATCTCGGGAGTTGATAGGCTTGAGGTCATAAACAGCGTAATGTTTGACGCACAGGAAGAGCTGCTGGCAAAACGCACGAAAGTGCTGTTTGAATGAATGTTTACGTGCCTGCTTCTGCCTACCACCGCTCAGTCAGATACTTAGATACTTGTATGCTTGTATGCTCAGTCAGATTATATGCAACGCAGGACACGCTAGATAATATCTAGTAATATCATCAACCATGTTTTTTATAAGATAAGTTTAATGCTAGCTAGCAACTTACCTTGGCTTACTGCATTCGCGTAACAGGCAGTCTCCTTGTAGAGTGCAACGAGAGAGAGGCAGGTTGTTAGAGCATTGGACTAGTTAACTGTAAGGTTGCAAGATTGGATCCCCCAAGCGGACAAGGTGAAAATCTGTCGTTCTGCTCCTGAACAAGACAGTTAACCCACCGTTCCTAGGCCGTCATTGAAAATAAGAATGTGTTTTTAACTAACTTGCCTAGTTAAATAAATGGTATAAAAAATATATATTTAAAAAAATCGGCAAATCAGCTCCCAAAAATACAGATTTCCGATTGTTATGAAAACATTGAAATCGGCCCTAATTAATCGGCCATTCCGATTAATCGGTCGACCTCTAGTAGCAACACAACATGGCAGCAGCACAAATTTGTAACAACACAAAACATGGTACAAACATTATTGGACACAGACAACAGCACAAAGGGCAAGAAGGTAGAGACAACAATACATCACACAAAGCGACCCAGAAGAGCGACCCAGAAGAGCGACCCAGAAGAGCGACCCAGAAGAGCGACCCAGAAGAGCGACCCAGAAGAGCGACCCAGGGATGTACAACAGTAAATGTTAAATAAATAAATAAATGTTTTGTCATACCCTGATATACCACGGCTTTCAGCCAATCAGCATTCAGGGCTCAAATTATGGTTAAAAATTCCATTAAATATTTATTACCTGCTGACGTTGTATGAAACTGAATCACTGTTCGGATAACGGCCCAGAGGCTTAATGTGTCGTGTCGACCTCCTGTGGTTGTGGATGATATACTGTATATCCTCGGTCTTATCTAGAGTACAGTACTGGAATGCCCTGTGTCTGATATAGCCTCTCCTCCGTCTTATCTAGAATACAGTACAGGAACTCCCTGTATCTGATATAGCCTCTCCTCGGTCTGATCTGGAGTACAGTACCGGAACGCCCTGTGTCTGATATAGCCTCTCCTCGGTCTGATCTGGAGTACAGTACCGGAACGCCTTGTGTCTGATATAGCCTCTCCTCGGTCTGATCTGGAGTACAGTACCGGAACGCCTTGTGTCTGATATAGCCTCTCCTCGGTCTGATCTGGAGTACAGTACCGGAACGCCCACGACTACACTGAACATGCTCGTCCGGTGTGCGTGAGAGCACACTGCGAAGAGGATAGAATAGAGAAACCAAAACTCTTCAACACAGAAAATGTACTCAATGGAAGATAGCAAATGTATTTTTTTATGAACCCCGTCGAATGTTGGAGCAAAGTAATTATATGGCAGTTTTGTAAAAACAAAATCTATTTTTTCCCCGGGCGTGGTTTGCACTCAGCATTCCTTGATACATGTCATGTGACCGAGGATTAATTTAAACAGTACATTAAAAGGGGCTGGAATAGGGTCAGGTTTAGAGAAAGTCCGTCGTGTTTCTTATGCAGTATAGCCTGCCTAAGTGTGTTTAGATAGTTTGAAATAAACAAACCAGGGTATGAACGAGAAGGATGACGAACAGCTTGGTGAGTTTCGTTTTTTTGGGGGTAATTTACTACAAGAAAGTTAAAGTGGACATTTGGCCATCTCCTATTGCAGCGGTTCCCAACCAGGGGTACTTGGCATATGAACGGGGAGCTTGAGAAGACTCGTGAGACCATAGGCCTAATGTTAAAATGTACATGAGGGGGTACTTCTGGGGTACGTCGGGCAAAGCAAAATTCAGTTGGTGGTACAGTAACCGGAAAAGTTTGGGAACCACGGTCCTAGGGCATGGTTCCCCAATAGGCAACCCTTTATTTGCCCCCCTCAAGTTTTCTGACGCCCCCAAATTAAAAGTATGTAAAATCATCAGGAATATCAGATCAAATGTATTTTAATTCAGTATTTCGACGCATAAATAAATATTTATACTGTGTGTAGGCCGATGTATTTTCTGTCAACGGACAAACAAAATCGATAAATCAATCAACAGAGAGGCATATGTAATCAAGGTTTGAAAATATTATGTTTTCTGTATCTGTTTGGGATTCTTGCGGTCAACTTTGCAGTGTAGCCTACAAAATCATTCATAACGCCACGTTTTCATCCAGAATTTTTATGCGAGTAAATTCATACCCTATAAAGAAAAATCATGACAGCCCTGATGGAAACAAGACGTTACGGTACAATTTTATAAACAGATCATTTGTTCGTTCGACATGGTGGGATCTTTTTGTGTCGGTAAAATGTATTATGCGCAAATCCACGTGATGAGATGATTATTATGGATAAGAGCGAGAATATTAGAATTTGTCAAACTGCAGTCAAGTGTTGATAATCACGTCACCAGAATAAATCCCTCACTATTTATCGGAAAGCAGCGTGAAGCTCAACACCCTATACGTTCACAACCATTTGAAATGCATCCTAATTGATTTAATCTGTATCCTAATAAACTTCATGGTTTGCCAAGTTGTAGTGGGAGGACCACATACCATATCACCGCGTGACTCCAAATGTACTTAGTTTGTTGCTATTGTTATTATATCAATATTTACGCGTAAAGACATTTCCACCGCCATTTCGCGCATAATTAATTTTACCGATACAAAAATCTCCCACTATGTCGAACTAACAAATGATGTCGGAATTTATACAATTGTACTGAAACTATTTGTTTCCATTACAGCTGTCGTGTTTTGCTTTTATATTCGGTATGACTTTACTCGCATAAAAACAGTGAATGGAAAGGTGGGTACCACCCGGGTTTCAATCCAAACGTTTTATGCTAGTAAAAAGTACATGTGTGATAAAACATATGACAACATGCCTGATGGAAACGGCTAATATGTATGTATATATAAACGTTCCAAATGTCGACAAATCAGAATAAACTCGACAAGTTGGGATACGATGCGAATTCCCCCCTTTCAGGGTGCCCATGACGTCTCTTAACTTCATTATGGATATCAATCAATATAACAGCCTTTTTTGTGGAGTTAAATGCTTTCCTCTGGCTACACGCAAAGCCCTTCCATCAGTTTCATGTGCGTGTAAGGTATGTTTGCCTGTGTGCGTAGTGAGCGTGTAGACTCTTATGTTTCCAAATTGAATTCCAATGACGTCTCCAAGGGCTTCTCCTCGTGTAGCCTTGCTTATCAACAGGTGCGTGGTGTTTTGTGTTGGCTTTTCCAAGCAGACCATTTTTTTGTTTTATCATAACAGTTATTCTTATTAACTTTTATCTACAGACAGTATCCCATTTAGATTAGTTGCTCGATCCAGCCTCGTCAATCAACTCATTTGACTATTCTTTTATTTTATTTTTTTATTTTCCATTTGTTTGAGTGAAAGGATATGCCACACCTCACCATGTTCTATTATAAACTTGGTATTTGTTCACCTACTATGGGACTGTTCCTACACTGTAGGTACAGTAATCAAACATTCTTTTCTTTCCAGGACTAGCGTAGAGTCTATTTGCGTACTGTGCCATTGTTATTGAGAAGCATTGAGCAGTGCTGTGCCATGAGAGCTGGGCAAATGAATGTAATCACTAGAGTAGGCCTAATGACTAGTTGAGTAGTTTTAGTAGACTAGCTACTTGTAATCATTTGTTCTTAAACTGACTTGCCAAGTTAAATAAAGGTAAAAAAAAAAAACAATTGTGGGTTGTAGCTAGTTCTGCTTTTTCCTTGTATACAGTAGGCCTACATCCTCTTGGTTTTATGCTTTCAGAAGACCCATCCATGTCCATTCTATTGGATTGTCGTAACTTGATGCAAGCCCCCCACCCCACCCTACATTACCGTTCTCTGTCTCTGTGATGTATTCTAGGAACATTGTCTGAATGCTAATCAAGCTTTACATTCCATGCTTATCCTGCCGCCATTCATTATCAGTGTGTTCATCTAGGCCTAAAGCATGGCGTTAGCAACGCCAAGGTCACGGGTTCAACTCCCGCAGGGATCACACGTACACGTACTAAATACCTATGACCATTTCGCCCTTACTGTACATTTTACATTGACATTTGAGTCATTTAGCAGACTCTCTGATCCAGAGACACTTACGTTAGTGAGTCATTTAGCAGACTCTCTGATCCACTACAGTAGTGAGTCATTTAGCAGACTCTCTTATCCAGAGAGACTTTCAGTAGTGAGTCATTTAGCAGACTCTCTTACCCACAGACACTTACAGTAGTGAGTCATTTAGCAGACTCTCTTATCCAGAGAGACTTTCAGTAGTGAGTCATTTAGCAGACTCTCTTACCCAGAGACACTACAGTAGTGAGTCATTTAGCAGACTCTCTTATCCAGAGACACTTACAGTAGTGACTCATTTAGCAGACTCTCTGATCCAGAGACACTTACGTTAGTGAGTCATTTAGCAGACTCTCTGATCCACTACAGTAGTGAGTCATTTAGCAGACTCTCTTATCCAGAGAGACTTACAGTAGTGAGTCATTTAGCAGACTCTCTTACCCAGAGACACTTACAGGTAGTGAGTCATTTAGCAGACTCTCTTACCCAGAGACACTTACAGTAGTGAGTCATTTAGCAGACTCTCTTATCCAGAGACACTTACAGTAGTGAGTCATTTAGCAGACTCTCTTACCCAGAGACACTTACGGTAGTGAGTCATTTAGCAGACTCTCTTACCCAGAGACACTTACAGTAGTGAGTCATTTAGCAGACTCTCTGATCCAGAGCCACTACAGTAGTGAGTCATTTAGCAGACTCTCTGACCCACTACATTAGTGAGTCATTTAGCAGACTCTCTGATCCAGAGACACTACAGTAGTGAGTCATTTAACAGACTCTCTGATCCAGAGACACTTACAGTAGTGAGTCATTTAACAGACTCTCTTATCCAGAGCCACTTACAGTAGTGAGTCATTTAACAGAATCTCTGATCCAGAGCCACTACAGTAGTGAGTCATTTAGCAGACTCTCTGATCCAGAGCCACTACAGTAGTGAGTCATTTAGCAGACTCTCTGATCCAGAGCCACTACAGTAGTGAGTCATTTTTACACTGGTTTCATACTGTACTGTAAGTTGTTTTGGATAAAGGCCTCTGCTAAGTGACATATATATCACCTATAATCTTAAACTCCCATCTCATAGCAGTGCAAGGGAAACTGCTTCTCATTGGTATTTCTATAGACTGGTGACTGTATTGTGTTCAGTGACACCAATGGCCAGCCTGTAGTATATTTAGCTCTGTACGCTGGTACATTCAAAACTAACAATTGGAAGTAATGGGAAAAACCCACGTATGAATACTTCTGTAATACACATGGACTGTAATCCCAAACGACACCCTGTTCTTTACACACCTTTTTTTAAACAGGACCCATAGAGCTCTGTTCAAAAGTAGTGCCACTGCATAGGGAAATGGTGTAGTGTGTACTGTGTAGTGCTCATGGTCAATGGAATGAAAAGGGCATTCTGGTGCACGAAGACAAAGCCACCACTTGATCACAGGTTACAGAGTAGCACCGTGTTGATGGTGTCTGGGCCCGACAGGTTCCTGAGTGCCACCATGTTGTGTTGATGGTGTCTGGCCCTACAGGTTACAGAGTAGCACCGTGTTGATGGTGTCTGGGCCCTACAGGTTACAGAGTAGCACCGTGTTGATGGTGTCTGGCCCTACAGGTTACAGAGTAGCACCGTGTTGATGGTGTCTGGGCCCTACAGGTTACAGAGTAGCACCGTTGTTGATGGTGTCTGGGCCCTACAGGTTACAGAGTAGCACCATGTTGATGGTGTCTGGGCCCTACAGGTTACAGAGTAGCACCATGTTGATGGTGTCTGGGCCCTACAGGTTACAGAGTAGCACCATGTTGATGGTGTCTGGGCCCTACAGGTTACAGAGTAGCACCATGTTGATGGTGTCTGGGCCCTACAGGTTACAGAGTAGCACCGTGTTGATGGTGTCTGGGCCCTACAGGTTACAGAGTAGCACCATGTTGATGGTGTCTGGGCCCTACAGGTTACAGAGTAGCACCATGTTGATGGTGTCTGGGCCCTACAGGTTACAGAGTAGCACCATGTTGATGGTGTCTGGGCCCTACAGGTTACAGAGTAGCACCATGTTGATGGTGTCTGGCCCTACAGGTTCCTGAGTGGCACCATGTTGTAATACCTTTGTAATACCATGTAAGTCCAGTGTAATATGTAAACTAAACTATATTGTTATCGTGCAGAAGTTATTTCACAGTAATAAGAACAGTGTTTTCTTGCAACTTGTTCCTTTGGTTCTCACACAGTAGTGTGATGATTGTGGTGATGATTAGCTTGTGTAGTAGGGGCTCCTGAGTGGTGATGATTAGCTTGTGTAGTAGGGGCTCCTGAGTGGTGATGATTAGCTTGTGTAGTAGGGGGTCCTGAGTGGTGATGATTAGCTTGTGTAGTAGGGGGTCCTGAGTGGTGATGATTAGCTTGTGTAGTAGGGGGGCCCTGACAGGTGATGATTAGCTTGTGATAGTAGGGGGTTCCTGAGTGGTGATGATTAGCTTGTGTAGTAGGGGCTCCTGTAGTGGTGATGATTAGCTTGTGTATTGTAGGGGAAGTTCCTGTAGTGGTGATGATTAGCTTGTGTAGTAGGGGCTCCTGAGTGGTGATGATTAGCTTGTGTAGTAGGGGTCCTGAGTGGTGATGATTAGCTTGTGTAGTAGGGGCTCCTGAGTGGTGATGATTAGCTTGTGTAGTAGGGGCTCCTGAGTGGTGATGATTAGCTTGTGTAGTAGGGGCTCCTGAGTGGTGATGATTAGCTTGTGTAGTAGGGGCTCCTGAGTGGTGATGATTAGCTTGTGTAGTAGGGGGTCCTGAGTGGTGATGATTAGCTTGTGTAGTAGGGGCTCCTGAGTGGTGATGATTAGCTTGTGTAGTAGGGGCTCCTGAGTGGTGATGATTAGCTTGTGTAGTAGGGGCTCCTGAGTGGTGATGATGATGTTATAGGGGATAACTAAAACCGATGATTAGCTTGTGTAGTAGGGGCTTCCTGAGTGGCGAGTGGTCTAAGGCTCTGCATCTCAGTCCTAGAGGTGTGATTACAGACCCTGGTTAGGGGCTCCAGGCTGATGATTAGTTGTCCGTGTAGGGGGTCATGTTAATGAATTTGTTCTTAACTGGGGTGCCTAGTTAAATAATATTTTTATTTTTTTATTGAATCACTGTGCATGAAGATACAAAGACAGATTACAAAGGTGGAACAGTGTGTGTGTGTGTGTATTACAAAGGTAGATCAGTAGGTAAGTAGTCGATGTGTGTGTGTGTGTGTTTTGTTTTTATTGAATCAAAGGTAGATCAAAGTAGGTTACAAAGGTGGAACAGTGTGTGTGTGTGTGTGTGTGTGTGTGTGTGTGGTAAGTAGTCGATGTGTGTGTGTGTATTACAAAGGTAGATCAGTAGGTAAGTAGTGTGTGTGTGTGTGTGTGTGTGTGTGTGTGTGTGTGTGTGTGTGCGCGTGTGCGTGTGTGTGTGTGTATATATATATATATATAATACAAAGGTAGATCAGTAGGTAAGTAGTGTGTGTGTGTGTGTGTGTGTGTGTGTGTGTATATTACAAAGGTAGATCAGTAGGTAAGTAGTGTGTGTGTGTGTGTGTGTGTGTGTGTGTGTGTGTGTGTGTGTGTGTGTCTGTCTGTGTGTGTGGGGATTGGCATTTGCAACTCATACATAATGTTGATCTATCTAGATCTAGGAGCCACTCCTTATTCCCTCAGGCTGTATCAAACCTGGGTCATGTGAGGACAAAGATGTTTCCACCGACAGTGTTTACACATCATGTGTGTGTGTGTAAAACAATGCATGTAAATTATACTACGTAAACATCACATGACAGGTCTACCTACATGGACATTAGCTGCTAATAATATGACTGTTGTATAAAGTTTATTGGTTAATATAATATACCTTATGTTGCTCAGCTCGACTCTCTCCCGGCCTTCCAGTTCTTGGAAATAAATATTGTTTGATTAAAAAGTTTGCCTGACTACTCCCTAACCTAGACCTTTGAAATCCAACGTGATCTTTAGAAGCCAGACAGAGTAGGATTGTTGGTGGATGACAATATAACATCCTGTACTCTCCCTCCCAACGAATGTCTGTTTTTCCTGTGAGAGAGAGAGGGAGAGAGCACTGTCCAGTCCACCCATATGCCAGTTATTATTGTTATTATTATTATTATTCCGGTATTATACTCTTTATAAAATGTTTTATTCTCTTCTACTGAGCCATTTACTTTATGTTAGTATTGTTATATTTTATTATTTCTTATTGTTGTTGCATTGTCCAGAAGGAACCGTCAAGTCAGCATTTCGTTGGACGGTGTTTACCACCCTGCGTATCCCACACATACGACTAATAACTTGGTATTTTATTAGGATCCCCATTAGTTGTTGCGAAAGCAGCAGCTACTCTTCCTGGGGTTCCACACAGAACACAGAGCACAGAGCACAGAGCACAGAGCACAGAATACAGAACACAGAGCACAGAGCACAGAACACAAAGCACAGAACACAGAACACAGAGCACAGAACACAGAACACAGAGCACAGAACACAGAGCACAGAGCACAGAACACAGAGCACAGAACACAGAACACAGAGAACAGAACACAGAGCACAGAACACAGAGCACAGAGCACAGAGCACAGAACACAGAGCACAGAACACAGAACACAGAGCACAGAGCACAGAACACAGAACACAGAGCACAGAACACAGAGCACAGAGCACAGAACACAGAGCACAGAACACAGAGCACAGAGCACAGAGCACAGAACACAGAACACAGAGCACAGAGCACAGAGCACAGAGCACAGAACACAGAACACAGAGCACAGAGCACAGAACACAGAGCACAGAGCACAGAACACAGAGCACAGAACACAGAGCACAGAGCACAGAGCACAGAACACAGAGCACAGAACACAGAGCACAGAGCACAGAACACAAAGCACAGAACACAGAACACAGAGCACAGAGCACAGAACACAGAGCACAGAGCACAGAACACAGAGCACAGAACACAGAGCACAGAGCACAGAGCACAGAACACAGAACATGACACATGACATCATACAGAGCATTTAATAGACAGGAACAGCTCAGGGACAGAACTACATAGCCTACATATTAAAACATACACACAAAATATCTGGGTCAAATAGGGGTGAGGTGTTACTTTATTTGTTTTTTGAAACCAGGTTTGCTGTTCATTTGATTAATATGAGATGGAAGGGAGTCCCATGCAATAATGGCTCTATATAATACTGTACACTTTATTGAATTTGTTCTGGATTTGGGGACTGTGAAAAGACCCCTGGTAGCATGTCTGGTGGGATAAGTGTGTGTCAGAGCTGTGTCTAAGTTGACTATGCAAACATTTTGGAATTGTCAACACAATGTTTCTTGGAATACATAGTATTAATATCAGCCCTCTGATTACAATGAAGAGCAAGATGTGCCACTCTGTTCTGGGCCAGCTGCAGCTTAACTAGGTATTTCTTTGCAGCACTTGACCACATGACTGGACAATTATCAAGATAAGCCCAGATCTCCCCCATCTTTACAACCGTTGGATCTATACAGTGTCTTGCGAAAGTATTCACCCCCCTTGGCATTTTTCCTATTTTGTGGCCTTACAACCTGGAATTAAAATAGTTTTTTTAAGGGGGAGATTTGTATCATTTGATTTACACAACATGCCTACCACTTTGAAGATCCAAATGATTTTCCTTGTGAAACAAACAAGAAATAATACAAAAAAACAGAAAACCTGAGCGTGCATAACTAATCACCCCCCTCCAGTGCATAACTAATCACCCCCCAAAGTCAATACTTTGTAGAGACACTTTTTGCAACAATTACAGCTGCAAGTCTCTTGGGGTATGTCTCTATAAGCTTGGCACATCAAGCCACTGGGATTTTTGCCCATTCTTCAAGGCAAAACTGCTCCAGTTCCTTCAAGTTGGATGGGTTCCGTTGGTGTACAGCAATATTTAAGTCCTACCACAGATTCTCAATTGGATTGAGGTCTGGGCTTTGACTAGGCCATTCCAAGACATGTAAATGTTTCCCCTTAAACCACTTGAGTGTTGCTTTAGCAGTATGCTTAGGGTAATTTTCCTGCTGGAAGGTGAACCTCTGTCCCAGTCTCAAATCTCTAGGTTTCCCTCAAGAATTTCCCTGTATTTAGCGCCATCTATCATTCCTTCAATTCTAACTAGTTTCCCAGTCCCTGCCGATGAAAAACATGCTGCCACAACCACCATACTTCACTGTGGGGATGGTGTTTCTTTTTTAAGTGATGGCGGTTTTTTTGGCCACTCTCTAAAGTCCAGCTCTGTGGAGTGTACGGCTTAAAGTGGTCGTATAGACAGACACTTCAATCTCCGCTGTGCAGCTTTACAGCTCCTTCAGGGTTAACTTTGGTATTTTTGTTGCATCTGATTAATGCCCTCCTTGCCTGGTCTGTGAGTTTTGGTGGGCGGCCCTCTCTTGGCAGGTTTGTTGTGGTGCCATATTCTTTCCATTTTTAATAATGGATTTAATGGTGCTCTGTGGGATGTTCAAAGTTTTAGATATTTTTGTATAACCCAACCCTGATCTGTACTTCTCCACAATTTTGTCCCTGACCTGTTTGGAGAGCTCCTTGGTCTTCATAGTGCTGCTTGCTTGGTGGTGCCCGTTGCTTAGATGTGTTGCAGACTCTGGGGACTTTCAGAACAGGTGAATATATATACTGAGATCATGTGACAGATCATTTGACACTTAGATTGCACACAGGTGGACCTTCTTTAGCTAATTATGTGACTGCTGAAGGTAATTGGTTGCAAATATCATATTTAGGGGCTTCATAGCAAAGGGGGTGAATACATATGCACGCACCAGCAGGTACAATATGATTCAGTAGGTTCAATTGGTACAATGTGGCTCAGTAGGTACAATATGGTTCAGTAGGTACAATATGATTCAGTAAGTTCCGTAGGTACAATATGGTTCAGTATGTACAATATGGCACAGTAGGTTCAGTAGGTACAATATGGTTCAGTAAGTTCAGTAGGTACAATATGGTTCAGTAGGTTCATGGTGCCCCTTGCTTGGTGGTGCCCCTTGTTGGTGGTACCCCTTGCTTGGTGGTGCCCCTTGCTTGGTGGTGCCCCTTGCTTGGTGGTGCCCCTTGCTTGGTGGTGCCCTTGCTTGGTGGTGCCCCTTGCTTGGTGGTGCCGCTTGCTTGGTGGTGCCCCTTGCTTGGTGGTGCCCCTTGCTTGGTGGTGCCCCTTGCTTGGTGGTGCCCCTTGCTTGGTGGTGCCCCTTGCTTGGTGGTGCCCCTTGCTTGGTGGTGCCCCTTGCTTGGTGGTGCCGCTTGCTTGGTGGTGCCCCTTGCTTGGTGGTGCCCCTTGCTTGGTGGTGCCCCTTGCTTGGTGGTGCCCCTTGCTTGGTGGTGCCCCTTGCTTGGTGGTGCCCCTTGCTTGGTGGTGCCCCTTGCTTGGTGGTGCCGCTTGCTTGGTGGTAGACGATAAACGAGAACACTACAAAATACAAAACAAAAAATTTGAAAACCGAAACAGTCCTATCTGGTGCAATGACACAAAGACAGAAGACAATCACCCACAAAATACCCAAAGAACATGGCTGCCTAAATATGGTGCCCAATCAGAGACAACGATAAACACCTGCCTCTAATTGAGAACCAATCTAGGCAACCATAAACATACAAAACCCCTAGACCAGACAAAACACATAAATCCCCCATGTCACACCCTGACCTAACCAAAATAATAAAGAAAACATAGATAACTAAGGCCAGGGCGTGACAGTTGCAGACTCTGGGGCCTTTCAGAACAGGTGTATATATATATACTGAGATCATGTGACAGATCATGCACGCACCACTTTTTTGTTTATAATTTTTTTTTTTTACGGAATTATTTTAATTTCACTTCACCAATTTGGACAATTTTATTCAGGTTGTAATTTAACAAAATAGGAAAAATGCCAAGGGGGTAAATACTTTTACAAAGCACTGTATTTTTTCACCATGACAGTTTACAATCTAAGGTAACACCCAAGTAATTTATTCTCCTCAACTTCTTCAACAGCCACACCATTCATTACCAGATTCAGCTGAGGTCTAGAATTTAGGGAATGATTTGTACCAAATACAATGCTCTTTACAGAGGGTCAGGGCCAGTTTATAGTTTATTACTGGCCACCCATTCCAAAACTGACTGCAACTCCTTGTTAAGGGTTTAAGTGACTTCATTAGCTGTGGTTGTTGATGCGTATATGGTTGAATCATCAGCATACATGGACACACAGTCTTTGTTTAATGCCAGCGGCAGGTCATTGCTAAAAATATAAACTAGTAGAGGGCCTAGAGAGCTGCCTAGCGGTACACCACACTTTACATGTTTGACATTAGAAATGCTTCCATTAAAGAAAAACCCTTTGAGTTCTATTAGATAGATAGCTCTGAATCCATGATAGCTCTGAATCCATGATATGGCAGAGGTTAAACATCCATAAAACATACAGTATGTTGTCTCAACAACAGGTTATTTATAGGTCAATTATATGAAAAGCAGCACTGGAATTAACAGTACAGCTCCCACAATCATCTTATTATCAATTTCTTTCAACCAGTCATCAGTCGTCTGAAATCTAACAGAACAGCTCCCACAATCTTCTTATTATCAATTTATTTCAACCAATCATCAGTCGTTTGTGCCAGTGCAGTACATTTTCAGTGCCCTTCTCTATAAGCATGCTGAAAGTCTGTTGTCAATTTGTTTACAGAAAAATTGAATTGTATTTGGTCAAACACAATTTTGTCTAACAGTTTGCTAATAGCTGGCAGCGAGCTGATAGGTCTGCTGTTAGAACCAGTAAAAGACCGCTTTATGACTCTTGGGTAAAGGAATTACTTTGGCTTCCCTCCAGGCCTGAAGTATTCATTAAAATAATTTGCAACATCAAATGGTTTGCTTATGAATAATTGGTTTTTCTGCCAATCATTTCATTTCAAGTACTCCATAGTTTTTTTCCATCATTCTTTATATCATTGATCTTGGCTTCATAATACAGTTTCTTCTTCTTTTTGTTCAGTTTATTCACATCATTTCTCAATTTGCAGTAAGTCAGACAGTCAGATGTGCAGCCAGACTTATTAGCCACTCCTTTTGCCCCCATCTCTTTCAGCCATACCGTTTTTCAATTCCTCATCAATCCATGGAGCCTCAACAGTTCTTAACAGTCAGTTTCTTAGCAGATGCATGTTTATCAATAACTGGAAGAAGCAATTTCATAAATTCATCAAGTGCAGCATCTGGATGCTCCTCATTAATCACATCAGACCAGCGTCTGGATGCTCCTCATTAATCACATCAGACCAACACATATTTTTAACATCATCCCCATAAGAGTCACAGCAAAATCTTTTGTATGATCTCTTATACACTATTTTAGGCCCAGCTGTTGTAACTTTGTCTTTCCTGTATATAGCCACTATATTGTGATCACTGCATCCAATGGGTACGGATACAGCTTTAGAACTAAGTTCTACAGTATTAGTAAACATGTGATCAATACATGTGGATGATCTTGTTCCTATAGTTTTTGTAAACACCCTGGTAGGTTGATTAATAACCTGAACCAGATTACAGACACTGGTTACAGTAAGAAGCTTCCTCTTGAGCAGACAGCTTGATGAAAACCAGTCAATATTCAGGTTGCCAAGAAAGTAGACCTCTCTGTTTACATCACATACACTATCAAGCATTTCACACATTATTTAGATACTGACTGTTAGCACTTGGAGATCTATAGCAACACCCCAAAATAAAAGGCTTTAGATGTGCCAAGTGAACCTGCAGCCACAACACTTCAATAACACCTGACATAAGATCTTCTCTAAGCATTACAGGGATATGGCTCTGAATATACAGTATACAGCAATACCTCCCCCATAAGATCTTCTCTAAGCATTACAGGGATATGGTTCTGAATATATACAGCAACACCTCCCCCATAAGATCTTCTCTAAGCATTACAGGGATATGGCTCTGAATATATACAGCAATACCTCCCCATAAGATCTTCTCTAAGCATTACAGGGATATGGCTCTGAATATACAGTATACAGCAATACCTCCCCCATAAGATCTTCTCTAAGCATTACAGGGATATGGCTCTGAATATATACAGCAACACCTCCCCCATAAGATCTTCTCTAAGCATTACAGGGATATGGCTCTGAATATATACAGCAATACCTCCCCATAAGATCTTCTCTAAGCATTACAGGGATATGGCTCTGAATATATACAGCATTACCTCCCCCATAAGATCTTCTCTAAGCATTACAGGGATATGGCTCTGAATATACAGTATACAGCAATACCTCCCCCATAAGATCTTCTCTAAGCATTACAGGGATATGGCTCTGAATATATACAGCAACACCTCCCCCATAATATCTTCTCTAAGCATTACAGGGATATGGCTCTGAATATACAGTATACAGCAACACATCCCCCATAAGATCTTCTCTAAGCATTACAGGGATATGGCTCTGAATATATACAGCAACACATCCCCCATAAGCATTCCTGTCTCTTCTATAGATGTTATATCCTTGTATTGCTACTGATGTATCATCAAATTAATGATCTAAGTGAGTCTCAGAAATGGCTAATATATGAATGTTATCTGATGTTAGCAAGTTATTGATTTCATGAACCTTATTTCTAAGGCTAAATATATTAATATGGGCTATTTTCATCCCTTTCTTGGGTAGCTTATCAGAGATAGACATAATATGGAAAATAACACACAAAAAGAACATACAGCAGACCATTAATGTGTGTGTGTGTGTGTGTGTGTGTGTGTGTGTGTGTGTGTGTGTGTGTGTGTGTGTGTGTGTGTGTGTGTGTGTGTGTGTGCCAGTGCCAGTGCCAGTGCCAGTGCCATAGGCTTGGCTCTCTCATCCCTTCCAGGCTTCTGGGAGGGAGGGTGGACAATGAGCCTGTCATAGCGGATGTAAGCAATGTCCCCACACGCGCTGGTAACTTTCATTGCTGGGATCAGTTATTTTTTCTTCTTCTGGCGCACAGCTTCAGGACAGTCCTTGTTGAGGAAGACGTATGTTCCTCTGAAGTTCTTGTCTCTTTCCAGAACAGTTACGTTGCCCTTTGAACCTCAGGAACTTGACCACTATCGGCCTGGGCCTGTCAGCTGGGCCTGTCAGCTGGGCCTGTCAGCTGGGCCTGTCAGCTGGGCCTGGGCCTGTCAGCCTGGGCCTGTCAGCTGGGCCTATCAGCCTGGGCCTGTCAGCTGGGCCTATCAGCCTGGGCCTGTCAGCTGGGCCTGTCAGCTGGGCCTGTCAGCTGGGCCTGTCAGCTGGGCCTATCAGCCTGGGCCTGTCAGCCTGGGCCTGTCAGCCTGGGCCTGTCAGCTGGGCCTGTCAGCTGGGCCTATCAGGCTGGGCCTGTCAGCTGGGCCTGTCAGCTGGGCCTGTCAGCCTGGGCCTGGGCAGCTGGGCCTGTCAGCTGGGCCTGTCAGCTGGGCCTGTCAGCCTGGGCCTGTCAGCCTGGGCCTATCAGCCTGGGCCTGTCAGCCTGGGCCTGTCAGCCTGGGCCTGTCAGCCTGGGCCTGTCAGCCTGGGCCTGTCAGCCTGGGCCTGTCAGCTGGGCCGGTGGTTGGTTTTTCTATTTCAATGGCATTTCCATGACTCAGGCCTGCCAGATACTCATGTTATGATGTAGGCTAATGTTGTTGGCCTGACTGAGAGAAGTTTCTAATGATGCGACAATCCCGAATGATGACTATTTTCAATCGAGCATTTGTCTTCTTTGTTTTTGTCTCTATTATTCAATTCTGTATCGAAGGTTTTAATGAGACAAACCACAGTGAGAGAGAATGTTAGCAATGATGAGTATGACCGGGGCTGTTGTTTTCCGCAATGATTGTTTGCCTGGTATTAGAACTGAATCCCTTATGTTTAAGACACAAACTTCACTATTGGACATTTATAACATTTGTTTACTGCTCTGTTAAACTTGTAACATAGAGTATAAAGCCATTTAAGTTGGACTATAACCAGGGCCTTGCCTATATCCAACAGCTTCGGCTATTGCTTCTCTAGGAGAATAGAACCCTGCTCTTCTCCCAGGGTTCAAATTCAACCTGTGCCCCCTGATCTTTGAACTTTGACATCGGAGTCTCTGTCATAACTGGGTTTCTTCTGACCAGACCTGAACTTTGAAGAATCTGGCCCCGGTTGTTACAGACAGGAATGACTCCTGGCCCCGGTTGTTACAGTCAGGAAAGACTCCTGGCCCCGGTTGTTACAGTCAGGAATGACTCCTGGCCCCGGTTATTACAGTCAGGATAGACTCCTGGCCCCGGTTATTACAGTCAGGAAAGACTCCTGCCCTGGTTATTACAGTCAGGAAAGACTCCTGGCCCCGGTTATTACAGTTAGGAAAGACTCCTGGCCCCAGTTATTAGAGTCAGGAAAGACTCCCTGGTTATTAGGAAAGACTCCTGCCCTGGTTATTAGAGTCAGGAAAGACTCCTGCCCCGGTTATTACAGTCAGGAATGACTCCTGGCCCCGGTTATTACAGTCAGGAAAGACTCCTGGCCCCGGTTATTACAGTCAGGAAAGACTGTTGGTTATTAGAGTCAGGAAAGACTGCTGACCCTGGTTATTACAGTCAGGATAGACTCCTGGCCCCGGTTATTAGAATCAGGATAGACTCCTGGCCCTGGTTATTACAGTCAGGAAAGACTCCTGACCCTGGTTATTACAGTCAGGAAAGACTCCTGACCCTGGTTATTACATTCAGGAAAGACTCCTGGCCCTGGTTATTACAGTCAGGATAGACTCCTGGCCCCAGTTATTACAGTCAGGAAAGACTCCTGGCCCCAGTTATTAGAGTCAGGAAAGACTCCTGCCCTGGTTATTAGAGTCAGGAAAGACTCCTGGCCTTGATTATTACAGTCAGGATAGACTCCTGGCCCCGGTTATTAGAGTCAGGAAAGACTCCTGGCCCTGGTTATTAGCCTCAGGAAATACTCCTGGCCCTGGTTATTACAGTCAGGAAAGACTCCTGACCCTGGTTATTAGCGTCAGGAATGACTCCTGGCCCCGGTTATTACAGTCAGGAATGACTCCTGGCCCCGGTTATTACAGTCAGGAAAGACTCCTGGCCCCGGTTATTACAGTCAGGAAAGACTGTTGGTTATTAGAGTCAGGAAAGACTGCTGACCCTGGTTATTACAGTCAGGATAGACTCCTGGCCCCGGTTATTAGAGTCAGGAAAGACTCCTGGCCCTGGTTATTACAGTCAGGAAAGACTCCTGACCCTGGTTATTACAGTCAGGAAAGACTCCTGGCCCTGGTTATTACAGTCAGGATAGACTCCTGGCCCGGTTATTAGAGTCAGGAAAGACTCCTGGCCTCGGTTATTAGAGTCAGGAAAGACTCCTGACCCTGGTTATTAGCGTCAGGAATGACTCCTGGCCCCGGTTATTACAGTCAGGAAAGACTCCTGCCCCTGGTTATTACAGTCAGGATAGACTCCTGGCCCCGGTTATTAGAGTCAGGAAAGACTCCTGGCCCTGGTTATTACAGTCAGGAAAGAATCCTGACCCTGGTTATTAGCATCAGGAATGACTCCTGGCCCCGGTTATTAGAGTCAGGAAACACTCCCGGACCCGGATATTAGTCGGGAATTACTCCTGTTCCTACTCATATCAGGGTCATGTCCATTAGGCACCAAAAGGAAACCGTCTGAAACAGAGTGAAATGGGGAGGTACTATTGAAATTTGTTGTTTTCTGTTGCGTGGTCTAATGGATAGTTGGGACATGAACCAGATGTTTCCCTGACATCAACAGGGGCGTTTGATCCCAACATTCCAGAGGAGGGTCCGTCGGCGCCCCCTCCTGGCTGGCTGGACTGTGTGACAGGGTACGATGAGCCCAAAGGGGGAGGTGAGAGACACACACACATACACACACACATACACACTGAACTGTGACGAAGTACGAAAGGAGGGGATGAGTCTCAGTCAGTTTGTCTCCTCCTTTTTCAGCTCATTCAGCTGTCTGTGTGACTCACTTTAGAACACTACATTGTCATTTAGAACACTACACTGTCATTTAGAACACTAATTTAGAACACTACACTGTCATTTAGAACACTACACTGTCATTTAGAACACTACGCTGTCATTTAGAACACTACTTTAGAACGCTACACTGTCATTTAGAACACTACACTGTCATTTAGAGCACTACACTGTCCTTTAGAACACTACTCTGTCCTTTAGAACACTACTTTAGAACACTACTTTAGAACACCACACTGTCATTTAGAACACTACACTGTCCTTTAGAACACTACTTTAGAACACTACACTGTCATTTAGAACACTACACTATCATTTAGAACACTACACTGTCATTTAGAACACTACGCTGTCCTTTAGAACACCACGCTGTCCTTTAGAACACCACGCTGTCCTTTAGAACACGACGCTGTCCTTTAGAACACGACGCTGTCCTTTAGAACACGACGCTGTCCTTTAGAACACTACGCTGTCCTTTAGAACACTACGCTGTCCTTTAGAACACTACTTTAGAACACGATGCTGTCCTTTAGAACACTACGCGGTCCTTTAGAACACTACGCTGTCCTTTAGAACACTACTTTAGAACACGACGCTGTCCTTTAGAACATGACGCTGTCCTTTAGAACACTATGCTGTCCTTTAGAACACTACGCTGTCATTTAGAACACTACGCTGTCCTTTAGAACATGACGCTGTCCTTTAGAACACTATGCTATCCTTTAGAACACCACGCTGTCCTTTAGAACACTACGCTGTCCTTTAGAACACCACGCTGTCCTTTAGAACACCACGCTGTCCTTTAGAACACCACGCTGTCCTTTAGAACACTACGCTGTCCTTTAGAACACTACGCTGTCCTTTAGAACACTACGCTGTCATTTAGAACACAACGCTGTCCTTTACACGACGCTGTCCTTTAGAACACTACGCTGAACACGACGCTGTCCTTTAGAACACTACGCTGTCCTTTAGAACACCACGCTGTCATTTAGAACACTTTGTCATTTAGAACACTACGCTGTCATTTAGAACACTACGCTGTCCTTTAGAACACTACGCTGTCCTTTAGAACACGACGCTGTCCTTTAGAACACGACGCTGTCATTTAGAACACTACGCTGTCCTTTAGAACACCACGCTGTCCTTTAGAACACCACGCTGTCCTTTAGAACACCACGCTGTCCTTTAGAACACTACGCTGTCCTTTAGAACACTACGCTGTCCTTTAGAACACTAGCTGTCATTTAGAACACAACGCTGTCCTTTAGAACACGACGCTGTCCTTTAGAACACTACGCTATCCTTTAGAACACGACGCTGTCCTTTAGAACACTACGCTGTCCTTTAGAACACCACGCTGTCATTTAGAACACCACTCTGTCATTTAGAACACTACGCTGTCATTTAGAACACTACGCTGTCCTTTAGAACACTACGCTGTCCTTTAGAACACGACGCTGTCCTTTAGAACACGACGCTGTCATTTAGAACACTACGCTGTCCTTTAGAACACTACGCTGTCCTTTAGAACACGACGCTGTCATTTAGAACACGACGCTGTCCTTTAGAACACCACGCTGTCCTTTAGAACACTACGCTGTCCTTTAGAACACGACGCTGTCCTTTAGAACACTACGCTGTCCTTTAGAACACTGCGCTGTCCTTTAGAACACGACTCTGTCCTTTAGAACACTACGCTGTCCTTTAGAACACGACGCTGTCATTTAGAACTCTACACTTTCCTTTAGAATACTACACTGAATGTGATCGAAACTGTCTGAAATGGCACCCTATTCCCTACATAGTGCACTACAATTTACCAGATGTCTATGTGGCACTGGCCAAAAGTAATGCACTGTGTTGGGAATAGTGTGCCATTTCTGAAGCAGGCAAGGTGATTGACTTGGCTGTAGATTCTAGTGTTTAACCCATCTGTGTTGAAGTTTAATTACCAAAATAACTTAATGATTGCCTTCATATGAATGACTGAAATGCTTGTATTTCCCTCAGACACAGGAGACCAGCTGTACCCTCCTCCTCCTGCCTACAACCCTCAACCTGAGAATGACAGGAATGCATCCGTCCCTAACGTCAGGTGAGACTAGATACAGTACTGTGCTATTTAATATAGAAGTATTTTCTATGTTTATTGGATAAAGAGAATTCTGACAGAGCAGAGGGCTGGATTTGAAACCATGCTGTGAGCTGTACATCGTACATGTGCTCCAGAGTCAGCAGCTGAAGACCGTTAGACCACTCACACTACAGTACTACTACACCCCACACTACAGTACTACTACACCTCACACTACAGTACTACTACACCCCACACTACAGTACTACTACACCTCACACTACAGTTCTACTACACCCCACCCCACACTACAGTACTACTACACCCCACACTACAGTACTACTACACCTGACACTACAGTACTACTACACTCAGACTACAGTACTACTACACCCCAGACTACAGTACTACTACACCCCCAGACTACAGTACTACTACACCCCCAGACTACAGTACTACTACACCCCCAGACTACAGTACTACTACACCTCAGACTACAGTACTACTACACCTCACACTACAGTACTACTACACCCCCAGACTACAGTACTACTACACCCCAGACTACAGTACTACTACACCCCCAGACTACAGTACCACTACACCCCAGACTACAGTACTACTACACCTCCAGACTACAGTACTACTACACCCCCAGACTACAGTACTACTACACCCCACACTAGACTACTACACACCAGACTACAGTACTAGTACACCCCAGACTACAGTACTACTACCCCCCAGACTACAGTACTACTACACCCCCAGACTACAGTACTACTACACCCCACACTACAGTACTACTACACACCAGACTACAGTACTACAGTACAGTACTACTACACCCCCAGACTACAGTACTACTACACCCCCAGACTACAGTACTACTACACCAAGACTACAGTACTAATACACCCCCAGACTACAGTACTACTACACTACTAATACACCCCAGATTACAGTACTAATACACCCCCAGACTACACTACTACTACACCCCAGACTACAGTACTACTACACCTCACACTACAGTACTACTACACCCCACACTACAGTACTACTACACCTCACACTACAGTTCTACTACACCCCACCCCACTACAGTACTACTACACCCCACACTACAGTACTACTACACCTGACACTACAGTACTACTACCTCAGACTACAGTACTACTACACCCCAGACTACAGTACTACTACACCCCCAGACTACAGTACTACTACACCCCCAGACTACAGTACTACTACACCCCCAGACTACAGTACTACTACACCTTAGACTACAGTACTACTACACCTCACACTACAGTACTACTACACCCCCAGACTACAGTACCACTACCCCCAGACTACAGTACTACTACAGTACCACTACACCCCAGACTACAGTACTACTACACCTCCAGACTACAGTACTACTACACCCCCAGACTACAGTACTACTACACCCCACACTACAGACTACACACACCAGACTACTACTAGTACACCCCAGACTACAGTACTACTACACCCCCAGACTACAGTACTACTACACCCCAGACTACAGTACTACTACACCCCACTACAGTACTACAGTACTACTACTAGTACCCCCAGACTACAGTACTACTACACCCCCAGACTACAGTACTACTACACCCCCAGACTACAGTACTACTACACCAAGACTACAGTACTAATACACCCCCAGACTACAGTACTACTACACTACTAATACCCCCCAGACAGTACTAATACACCCCCAGACTACACTACTACTACCCCCAGACTACAGTACTACTACACCCCCAGACTACAGTACTACTACACCTCAGACTACAGTACTACTACACCCCTAGACTACAGTACTACTACACCCCACACTACAGTACTACTACCCCAGACTACAGTACTACTACACCCCCAGACTACAGTACCACTACACCCCCAGACTACAGTACCACTACACCCCCAGACTACAGTACTACTACACCCCAGACTACAGTACTACTACACCCCCAGACTACAGTACTACTACACCCCCAGACTACAGTACTACTACCCCCAGACTACAGTACTACTACCCCCAGACTACAGTAATACACCCCCAGACTACAGTACTACTACACCCCCAGACTACAGTACTACTACACCCCAGACTACAGTACTACTACACCCCAGACTACAGTACTACTACACCAAGACTACAGTACTAATACACCCCCAGACTACAGTACTACTACACTACTACTACACCCCAGATTACAGTACTAATACACACCCAGACTACACTACTACTACACCCCAGACTACACTACTACTACACCTCAGACTACAGTACTACTACACCCCCAGACTACAGTACTACTACATCCCCAGACTACAGTACTACACCCCCAGACTACAGTACTACTACACCCCCAGACTACAGTACTATACTGCTACTACACTCCAGACTACCTTGATAAACATTAGCAAAAAATACTGTATTAAGTAAATAATACAAATATTGAGTTATTGTATGCAAACTATTTGGGGAAATTATTTTATTCTAATACTCAGAGAAAGAGATTTTCTGTTTTCAGTACTTCGCCACCCTCCCCTTTCGAGCATAACGTCACATCCTTTTTCTAAAATGTTTTACGAGATTGGAGAACACGTTGGGAGGGATCGTAGCCCATTCCTCCATACAGAATCTTTCCAGATCCTTGATGTCCTTCGACATCAACAGGTTTGCAATGGGATTGAAGTCCGGAGACTAAGATGGCCATTGCAAAATGTTAATTTCGTGGTCAATTAACCATTTCTTTGTGGATTTTGATGTGTGTTCGCGGTTATGGTTTTGCTGGAAGATCCACTTGCAGCCAAGTTTCAGCCTCCTGGCAGAGGCAACCAAGTTTCAGCCTCCTGGCAGAGGCAACCAAGTTTCAGCCTCCTGGCAGAGGCAACCAAGTTTCAGCCTCCTGGCAGAGGCAACCAAGTTTCAGCCTCCTGGCAGAGGCAACCAAGTTTCGTCCTAAAATGTCCTGGTATGTTGACCTTAACAAGGGCCACAGGACCAGTGGAAGCAAAATAGGCCAGTAACATCAAAGATCCACCACCATATTTTACAGTAAGGATGAGGTTATTTTCTAAATATGCATCCTACTTTCGACGCCAAACCCACCACTGGTGTGCTTGGCCACAGAGCTCTATTATAGTGTCATATAGTGTCATCTATTATAGTGTCATCTATTATTGTGTCATATATTATTGTATCTGACCATGGCAATCCAAGAGCTAATGTTGTTTAGCAAACTCCAGGCATTTACAGTAGATTGCGAAAGTATTCACCCCCCTTGGCATTTTTTCTATTTTGTTGCATTTCAACCTGTAATTTTAAATAGATTTTTATTTGGCTCTCGTGTAATGAACATACACAAAATAGTCCAAATTAGTGAAGTGAAATGGAAAAAAAATACTTGTTTCAAAAAACTACGAACAAAAAAAACGGAGAAGTGGTGTGTGCATTTTGTATTCACCCCCTTTGCTATGAAGCACCTAAATAAGATCTGGTACAACCAATTACCTTCAGAAGTTAAATAATTAGTTAAATAAAGTCCACCTGTGTGCAATCTAAGTATCACATGATCTCTCACATGATCTCAGTATATGTTCTGAAAGACCCCAGAGTCTGCAACACCACTAAGCAACGGGCACCACCAAGCAAGCGGCACCATGAAGACCAAGGAGCTCTCCAAACAGGTCCGGAACAAAGTTGTGGAGAAGTACCGATCAGGGTTGGGTTAAGAATAAAATCATAAACTTTGAACATCCCACAGAGCACCATTAAATCCATTATTAAAAAATGGAATGAATATGTCACCACAACAAACCTGCCAAGAGAAGGCCGCCCACCAAATCTCACGGAACAGGTGAGGGCATTAAAACTTCTTGATGCATCCATCCCGTTAGCGGGATCATTTTCATCAACATCCGCTGAATTGCAGAGCGCCAAATTCAAATTAAATTACTAAAATATTTAATTTTCATGAAATCTCAAGTGCAGTATAGCAAAACACAGCTTAGCTTGTTGTTAATCCACCTGGCGTGTCAGATTTCAATAAAGCTTTTCGGCGAAAGCATACCAAGTGTTTATGTAAGGACATCTCTCTCAGTAGACAAAACATTACAATCACCTAGCAGCCAAGTAGATTGGTCACGAAAGTCAGAAAAACATTAATAGGAATCGCTTACCTTTGATGATCTTCGGATGTTTGCACTCACGTGACTCCCAGTTACACAATAAATGTTCCTTTTGTTCCATAAAGATTATTTTTTATATCCAAAATACCTCCATTTGGTTGGCACGTTATGTTCAGAAATTCACAGGCTCGAGCGGTCACGACCGGGCAGACAAAAATTCCAAATAGTATCCGTAAAGTTCGTAGAAACATGTCAAACATTTTTTATAATCAAACCTCAGGTTGTTTTTACAATATATAATCGATAATATTTCAACCGGACTGTAGCTTCTTCAATAGGAGAGAGAGAGAAAATGTCTGCTCCAAGCTATTGCGTATGCAAAACGCTGCTGGCACCCAGCCATCCAATGACGCTATGTGATCTTTCTCGCTCATTTTTCAAAATAAAAGCCTGAAACTATTTCTAAAGACTGTTCACAACATGTGGAAGCCATAGGAAAAGGAATCTGGTTGATATCCCTTTAAATGGAGCGAAGGCAGGCAATGGAACAGAGAGCTTTCAGGAAAAACAGCACTTCTGGGTTGGATTTTCCTCAGGTTTTCGCCTGCCATATCAGTTCTGTTATACTCACAGACAATATTTTGACAGTTTTGGAAACGTTGGAGGGCTTTCTATCCTAATCTGAAAATTATATGCATATTCTAGATTCTGGGCCTGAGAAATAGGCAGTTTCATTTGTTTACGTTTTTCATCCAAACATCAAAATACTGCACCCTACACTCAACAGTTTCAGAGAGGCAACAAAGAGACCAAAGATAACCCTGAAGGAGCAGCAAAGCTCCACAGCGGAGATTGGAGTATCTGTCCATAGGACCACTTTAAGCCGTACACTCCACAGAGCTGGGCTTTATGGAAGAGTGGCCAGAAAAAAAGCCATTGTTAAAGAAAAAAATAAGAGGGCATGTGGGAGACTCCTCAAACATACGGAAGGAGGTACTCTGGTTAGATGAGACTAAAATTTTGCTTTTTGGCCATCAAGGAAAACACTATGTCTGGCGCAAACTCAACACCTCACCCCGAGAACACCATCCCCACAGTGAAGCATGGTGGTGGCAGCATCATGCCGTGGGTATGTTTTTCATCGGCAGGGACTGGCAAACTGGTAAGAATTAAAGGAATGATGGATGGTGCTAAATACTGTGAAATTCTTGCGGGAAACCTAGAGATTTGAGACTGGGACGGAGGTTCACCTTCCAGCAGGTCAATGACCCTATGCTGCTAAAGCAACACACAACTGTTTTAAGGGGAAACATTTAAATGTCTTGGAATGGCCTAGTCAAAGCCCAGACATCAATCCAATTGAGAATCTGTGCTATGACTTAAAGATCGCTGTACACCAGCGGAACCCATCCAACTTGAAGGAGCTGTAGCAGTTGCCTTGAAGAATGGGCAAAAATCCCAGTGGCTAGATGTGCCAAGCTTATAGAGACATACCCCAAGAGACTTGCAGCTGTAATTGAAGCAAAAGTTGGGTCTACAAAGTATTGACTTTGGGGGGGGGTGAATAGTTATGCAAGTGTTTTTTTTTTGGTATTATTTCTTGTTTGTTTCACAAGGAAAATCATTTGGATCTTCAAAGTGGTAGGCATGTTGTGTAAATCAATTTTAATTCCAGGTTGTAAGGCAACAAAATAGGAAAAATGCCAAGGGGGGTGAATACTTTCGCAATCTACCGTATGTTGGAGAGGCTTCAATTAAAGAACACCCTCTGTGTTCTGTTAGACAGGTAACTCTTTATCCACAATATAGCAGGGGGTGTAAAGTCATACCACATACATTTTTCCAGCAGCAGATTATGATCGATAATGTCAAAAGCCACATGGAAGTCTAACAAAACAGCCCCCAAAATATTTTTATTGTCTCAGTCTGATCTGATTATTCTGACCAATGACTAGTCATCTTTTATTTGCATATGTATCCTCCTACTGTGAAGAGGGAAGCGGGGTAGGCTCAAGAGCCTAAACAATCCTATCCGCCAATCAGGGTTGTGTATGTAAATATAGAAACATTTGTAACAACACGCCCACACGATCAGACTGAGCATTTCAATGGCAAGAGGCGGTCCAGGGAAATAAACACACAGAGTGATTTATTAGACACACAGTGATGATTTATAGTAATATACATTTAGAAAGACTGCATGGGGGCTTTAAGCTGAGATACATTTTTAAAAAAAAGTAGAATTCCAGTACAATGTTCTTGGCTTTGATTTATTATGAGGGGTGCCAATAATTTTCCCCCATATCTTTTTTTAGAAAGAAAAATATTACTTGTTAATAAAAATCTATTTATTTGAGCAATAGTATAATATATATACTTTTTCATTTGTTTGAGCATACAATATATCTCCTTATTTGTATTATTTATTTTATACAGTTTTTTCTTCTCATCTTTATCAAGGGTGCCAATACTTTTGGACCTCACAGTATGTATTCTACAGGGTACCTCAAGTGTCAGAGAGTGTGGCTAGGGAAGCTCTCCTGAAGTTTGTGGGCTCCAAATGGTCCAAAAGCAGCAAGCCTGCCAGAAACCTGACCTTCAAGGAGTTACAACCTATCACAATGTATCGGGTAAGTCTGCTAACTAGCCCTTCATACTAGACCTCTCGTTAGTATTATCTCGTATGAAACCTCTTGTTGGTAGTGTCTCTTATGAAACCTCTTGTTGGTAGTGTCTCTTATGAAACCTCTTGTTGGTCTCTTATGAAACCTCTTGTTGGTAATATCTCTTATGAAACCTCTTGTTGGTAGTGTCTCTAATGAAACCTCTAGTTGGTAGTATCTCTTATGAAACCTCTTGTTGGTATTATCTCTAATGATACCTCTAGTTGGTAGTATCTCTTATGAAATCTCTAGTTGGCAGTGTCTCTTATGAAACCTCTAGTTGGTATTATCTCTAATGATACCTCTAGTTGGTAGTATCTCATGAAATCTCTAGTTGGTAGTGTCTCTTATGAAACTTCTTGTTGGCAGTATCTCTTATGAAACCTCTTGTTGGCAGTATCTCTTATGAAACCTCTTGTTGGCAGTATCGTTTGGAGACATATACTGAGTCCAGATCCAGTGCCTGGGAGATGGAGCCATTTACTGGTAATTTCATACTGTCTCAGGACAGCTTTTTGTCTGTTTCAAATAACTAGACAAGGTGTTTTGTCAGAAACGGACATATTTGCTGTCAGTTACAAAATACACACATATCTGAGAAGTTCCAGTTTGTACCCATACAGTACCCATATGGCACAACAACGCATGACAACGGAGTTGGCTTAACTAGAAAACACACACAGATGTGCAACTAGGCGAGGTATCCCATGGCGTTTCTTCCTCCGATCTCTCAGGCCAGGTGGTAGACGGACCTCAGTACGGGATGAGCCCTCCTCCGTGGGACGTCCCGGTGCAACAGCCGCAGAGATACATCGATGTGATCCTGAAAGTGCGTGTCCCTCACTCCTCCTTTGTAAAGGTATGTCTACGTTAATACCTCCTGAAAGGAAAGAGTGTTACGTCCTTCACGTCAACTCTGCTTTTCAGTAAACACATCAACTCTGCTTTTCAGTAAACACGTCAACTCTTCTTTTTAGTAAATATATCAACTCTGCTTTTCAGTAAAATATATATCATCTCTGCTTTTCAGGAAAATATACATCATCTCTGCTTTTCAGTAAAATATACATAATCTCTGCTTTTCAGTAAAATATACATCATCTCTGCTTTTCAGTAAAATATACATCATCTCTGCTTTTCAGTAATTTAGCCATTTTTCCGAGTCCAAAATTCTGTTGTAAAGGTTGTGTGTGACACGTGTGTGTGTGTCTGTGTTATACATGTGTGTGTGCGTGCGTGTGTGTATGTGTGTGTGCGTGCATGTGTGTGCGTGCATGTGTGCATGTGTGCACCCGTGTGCATGTGTGTGCGTGCGTGCGTGTGCGTGTGTGCGCCCGTGTGTGTGTGTGTGTCTGTGTGTGTGTGCGTGCGTGTGTGTTCCGCTCCTCACCACTGCTGTGGTTGTTTCAGACGTGCCACCGGTGCCATGGCTGTGGTAGGACGCGCTGCACACACTGTGCAGGGAGGGGAAATGTAAGTAGCAACTCCTCCCTCCTTATTTACATCCCCTCTCTCTCGCTTCTCTTTAGACATTTTAGTCTAGGAGGCCCAGGAGTTGTTTTCCTGAGCATCGCGACCTGACCAGCAAGTTATAGGGGTGGTTTTCCGTACATAAATTAAAGCCTATCCCGACTTAAAAAGCCTTTTCAATGCAGATTCTCTCTATGTCCGAGAATCACCCCGTATGTTATAACTACCAGGGTGCAGAGTTGTTTTTTGGGTCCGGACATGTTGCCAGGGAAACCTCTTGGCCCTGTTTTCAGAGGTATTAATAGACTGTCCCCTGTTTCAGAGGCGGTGTCCGTTCTGCCACGGACATGGTCGCAGGACAACAGGACATGGACGTAACAACAGGGCCGGAAACAACAGATGTTCCAGCTGCCAAGGGAGGGGGAGGAAGAGGTGCAGGACACCTACATTTACAGTATATTTTACATTGAGCAGAAGCTCTCATCCAGAGCGACTTACAGTTAGTGCATTCATCTTAAGATACTAGGTGAAAACAGCCATATATCACATTCATATTAAGTACATTTCTCTTCAATAGACTGGCTCTATGTAGTCCGTGCTAGTTCCACCATTGCCAGGACAAGAGAAGAGCTTCCTCATCACAATGCTATACTCACAATCTCTCTGTTCATGATATCAAAAACTAGTTAAGATAATGTCTTAAGATAATGTCTAGTCGCAACGAGGCATTTTCCTGGACATTTAATGTAATTTTATTTCATGTTTAGTGAAAGGGGCGGCAGGGTAGCTTAGTGGTTAGAGCGTTGGACTAGTAACCGGAAGGTTGCAAGTTCAAACCCCGAGCTGACAGGGTACAAATCTGTTGTTTTGCCCCTGAACAGGCAGTTAACCCACTGTTCCTAGGCCATCATTGAAAATAAGAATTTGTTCTTAACTGACTTGCCTAGTAAAAATAAATCAAATACATTTTTTTTAAAGGACAGCACCAGTATATGAGCTGCAAATTGCATTGTATCAATAATGATTAAGTGATTTATTTAGTGATTGACTGATTATATCCACGAGTTTCGATGATTAAAACTCTCCTTTGTTCCAGTTTTCTCCTCCAGATGTACCTTCTGTTGATTGGTTGGCTAATTGATTTATTAATGTCTCTTTCATTCATTTATGTTCTGCCATGGACATCATTTATTCATTTGTTGATTGATTGATTGGCTAATTGATTGATTGATGTTTCTCCTCTAGATGCACGTTCTGCCATGGACACGGACACAAGACCTGCCCCACCTGTCAGGGCAACAGAAACCTGATGCACTTCATTCAGCTCACCATCACATGGTACTGAACTGGGCCCGGTTTCCCCGATGGAACCTAAGCCTACAAGTGTTTTTAACAATGTGTCGATCCTTTAAACGGCCCGAAGGTGTCACAATGTGTCGGTCCTTTAAACGGCCCGAAGGTGTCACAATGTGTCGGTCCTTTAAACGGCCCGAAGGTGTCACAATGTGTCGGTCCTTTAACGGCCCGAAGATGTCACAATGTGTCGGTCCTTTAACGGCCCGAAGGTGTCACAATGTGTCGGTCCTTTAACGGCCCGAAGATGTCACAATGTGTCGGTCCTTTAACGGCCCGAAGGTGTCACAATGTGTCGGTCCTTTAACGGCCCGAAGGTGTCACAATGTGTCGGTCCTTTAACGGCCCGAAGGTGTCACAATGTGTCGGTCCTTTAACGGCCCGAAGATGTCACAGTGCGTCGGTCCTTTAACAGACCGAAGATGTCACAGTGCGTCGGTCCTTTAACAGACCGAAGATGTCACAGTGCGTCGGTCCTTTAACAGACCGAAGATGTCACAGTGCGTTGGTCCTTTAACAGACCGAAGATGTCACAGTGCGTCGGTCCTTTAACAGACCGAAGATGTCACAGTGCGTTGGTCCTTTAACAGACCGAAGATATCACAGTGCGTCGGTCCATTAACAGACCGAAGATGTCACAGTGCGTCGTCCTTTAACAGACCGAAGATGTCACAGTGCGTCGGTCCTTTAACGGCCCGAAGATGTCACAGTGCGTTGGTCCTTTAACGGCCCGAAGATGTCACAGTGCGTTGGTCCTTTAACGGCCCGAAGATGTCACAGTGCGTTGGTCCTTTAACGGCCCGAAGATGTCACAGTGCGTCGGTCCTTTAACGGCCCGAAGATGTCACAGTGCGTTGGTCCTTTAACAGACCGAAGATGTCACAGTGCGTCGGTCCTTTAACAGACCGAAGATGTCACAGTGCGTCGGTCCTTTAACAGACCGAAGATGTCACAGTGCGTTGGTCCTTTAACAGACCGAAGATGTCACAGTGCGTCGGTCCTTTAACAGACCGAAGATGTCACAGTGCGTTGGTCCTTTAACAGACCGAAGATGTCACAGTGCGTCGGTCCATTAACAGACCGAAGATGTCACAGTGCGTCGGTCCTTTAACAGACCGAAGATGTCACAGTGCGTCGGTCCTTTAACGGCCCGAAGATGTCACAGTGCGTTGGTCCTTTAACGGCCCGAAGATGTCACAATGCGTCAGTCCTTTAACGGCCTGAAGATGTCACAATGCGTCGGCTGCCCGTGTGCGCCATCTTGCCCCATCATGCATACATTTATTTTGTCCCCGCACACCAAACGCGATCGCGACATGTAGGTTAAAATATCAAAACAAACTCTTAACCAATTACATTAATTTGGGGACAGGTCGAAAAACATTAAACTGTTATGGCAATTTAGCTAGCTAGCTTACACTTGCTAGCTAATTTGTCCTATTTAGCTAGCGTTCTGTTGCTAGCTAATTTGTCCTGGGACATAAACATTGAGTTGTTATTTAACCTGAGATGCACGGGTCCTCTACTCCGACAATTAATCCACACATAAAACGGTCAACCGAATCGATTCTAGTCATCTCTGCTCCTTCCAGGCTTTTTCTTCTCTGGGCTTTATATTGCGATTGTCAACTTTCATAAATTAGGTGTCTTACCGCCACCAAACTCATTCGTCTTTCTATCACCCACGTGGGTATAACCAATGAGGAGATGGCACGTGGGCACCTGTTTCTATGAACCAATGATTCTATGAACCAATGAGGAGATGGGAGAGGCAAGACTTGCAGCGCGATCTGCGTCACAAATAGAACGGACTTCTATTTTAGCCCTTGGCAACGCAGACGCTCGTTGGCGCGCGTGAGCAGTGAGGGTGAAATAATGAAATAATATAGATTTCTACATTTATTTTGCAACGTGAGCGGTGTAGTCAGGGTATTACGATGATCTTAACGACCACAAAGAGTCGTAATACAAGCTGAACAAACAGTACATGTTACTGTCCTGCTGAACTGAAGAGTCATATTACAAGCTGAACAAACAGTTCATGTTATTGTCCTGCTGAACTGAAATGAAGAGTCATATTACAAGCTGAACAAACAGTTCATGTTATTGTCCTGCTGAACTGAACAGGAGAGTCATATTACAAGCTGAACAAACAGTTCATGTCATTGTCCTGCTGAACAGTATTTGTGTAACCTGTAATATTGTGTAAACTCTTAAGGCAACAGAAGCAAGGATTTCCCCTAGGATTTATTTCAGCAGTGGAGGCAATGGATTAGCGCAATTACATGCTAGCTATTCCCATAGACTTCCAGTCGTTGAGCTAACGACTATCCATTTAAGAGCGTCTCAGCCAAAAAATATAGACTCAAATGATTCCATCATATTACATCATGGCAGCTGGTAAATTAATATAGGGGAAACACTGAAACAGAAGCATCCCGTTGCTCCATTTTCCTGCAGGAAGAACCACGTGTTTGAGTTCGTACCGGACCGGCTGCCTGAGTTCCCTCTCAAGAAGTTTGAGAAGGTGTCTGGGGACGCCTTCTTCATTGATGAAAGTATTCTGGTAAATATCTATTTTATTTTCCTCGAGTAGAAGGGCTGTAAAGATGTGTTAACCTGATCCCAGATCTGTATGTGACCATGATAGAGAGGTTGGCTAGAACTCCCATCAGGCTACATGCCTGTCACTGTGGTGTTATGTTATCATACTCTAACCTTACCGGGCTCATTCCCCCAGGTGTACCCCATCGTGGGTTTTCCTGACCAGGAGATCTGTGACGCCTCCAGGAAGGCGTCTCAGGAACACCACAGCAAGTTCTCACCACAGCAAGTTCCCTGTCGCATCCTACAACAGGTGAGTTATCTCTGGGCCTATAGCTGGTGTCCTGGTCCAATTCTCATCCTACAACAGGTGAGTTATCTCTGGGCCTATAGCTGGTGTCCTGGTCCAATACTCATCCTACAACAGGTGAGTTATCTCTGGGCCTATAGCTGGTGTCCTGGTCCAATTCTCATCCTACAACAGGTGAGTTATCTCTGGGCCTATAGCTGGTGTCCTGGTCCAATAGCTGGTGTCCTGATCCAATTCTCATCCTACAACAGGTGAGTTATCTCTGAGCCTATAGCTGGTGTCCTGGTCCAATTCTCATCCTACAACAGGTGAGTTATCTCTGGGCCTATAGCTGGTGTCCTGGTCCAATTCTCATCCTACAACAGGTGAGTTATCTCTGGGCTTATAGCTGGTGTCCTGGTCCAATAGCTGGTGTCCTGGTCCAATTCTCATCCTACAACATGTGAGTTATCTCTGGGCCTATAGCTAGTGTCCTGGTCCAATAGCTGGTGTCCTGGTCCAATTCTCATCCTACAACAGGTGAGTTATCTCTGGGCCTATAGCTGGTGTCCTGGTCCAATTCTCATCCTACAACAGGTGAGTTATCTCTGGGCCTATAGCTGGTGTCCTGGTCCAATTCTCATCCTACAACAGGTGAGTTATCTCTGGACCTATAGCTGGTGTCCTGGTCCAATACTCATCAAACAACAGGTGAGTTATCTCTGGGCCTATACATGGTGTCCTGGTCCAATACTCATCCTACAACAGGTGAGTTATCTCTGGGCCTATAGCTGGTGTCCTGGTCCAATACTCATCCTACAACAGGTGAGTTATCTCTGGGCCTATAGCTGGTGTCCTGGTCCAATACTCATCCTACAACAGGTGAGTTATCTCTGGGCCTATAGATGGTGTCCTGGTCCAATACTCAACCTACAACAGGTGAGTTATCTCTGGGCCTATAGCTGATGTCCTGTTCTAATTCTCATCCTACAACAGGTGAGTTATCTCTGGGCCTATAGCTAGTGTCCTGGTCTAATACTCATGATTTTCTCTCTCTCTCTCTCTCTCTCTCTCTCTCTCTCTCTCTCTCTCTCTCTCTCTCTCTCTCTCTCTCTCTCTCTCGTCAGTCACTCCTGCTTTCTTCCATCTTTCCTTTCCTTCCTTCCTCCTCTGTCAGTAGAATCCTGCAATATGAGTTACACCTGTAAGTGTTCTGTCCCAATACAACTCAACTGCATTCTTTCATACTTCCTTCGTCCTCTCCTCTGTCAGTCGCATCCTGCAGCCAGTGAGTCTGCTCTGGGGCTTTTCACAATACCGAACCTAACCAAGCCGAGTCAGACCGAGCCGTACTGAGCTAGCCTGATTACTTTTCCAGCAGAGTATCTGGAGTCAACCCAGTTTGATTTGGGTCAGGATGATAGTGTGGAAAGGGTATCTCAGCCTGTAATACTCCTGAACGGACTTCTCCCCTCCGGCCGTGCCCCACCTGAGGCCCGTTTCTTTACTGTTCAACTGCAGCCTTTCTTCCTTAAAAAAAACTCAAATGTGATTACCTTTAACGGCCACTAGAGGCCAGCACTGACATAAATATAGCAGATCCTTCCTGGATAGAGGCTCTGTTGATCATGTGTAGTAATATCTACTCAAATGCTTCTGTTTGTTCACAGCGTCAAACCATTGAGTTGGTTCCCATCACTCACGCCTTCTATTCCTACAGTGGAAAAGACTATGACTACTTTGTTTACGGTCTCGAGAATAAGGTTTTCACTCCTAAATATCCTTCCGCCTGTGTTATATTATAAAAGGAAACATCTCATGATAATGTTAATGTTAGTCCTGTCCTTTGTTTTTTTTTAATGAATATTTTACAGTCATAGTCATTACAATATACTTTACTTATTGTTGTCGTATAATCAAGGAGATAAGGAATGTCTACAGTGTTCTAGAAAAGTGTAACTACCGTCTTATTGATTGTGTATAGACAAAAGTCTATCCTGACATTTTTACATTTGTAATTATTATCTTTTTTTTTTAACTCAAAAGGGTGCTAGCCATGTTGAAACTCAATGTAAAACCAGTGCCTGTTCATTCCAGCCATTCCAACCACTGATTTTTCCATCACACCATTGAATTGAAAGTATATGCTATACTATAACAATAATATCCAAAGTTTATGAAGTTGGATAATGGAATATTTTATTCTGAATTCTGTTACGTTTGTCTGTACCTCCGAGGCCTCTCCAGTTTTGATCATAGAGATGGAACTATAGAACATAGAATGAGAAGCGGAATCCTTTTAATTCTATGATGAATCTAGTCAATCTGTCTCTATGGTTCTGGATCATCCACTGAGGTGTGGATATCCACTGTGTGTTTATAATTGTAATCATCTAAATGTTTTTTTTATATATATATAAATCTGAATTTTAATACATGCACCTTACAACCTATATGCAAAATAAAAACAACTTTTCTATACCCTGTATTTTATACCTGTATTTTATAATTAATTTATAATTAAAACAAATATGATTTTGAATATTTGTATTTTTCATCATTTGGTGACTTGTCTCTGCCCGTTGTTAAATTACCAAACCAATACTGTAGTGGAATAGATACACCTGCACAAACACTTTGTTCCCACCCGGCGTGCGTCATGAGTGAAATAAGCAGATATTTTCTTGGCGAGAGAGCGGGAGGGGCTGGGAAGCGCAGCACAGGAACATGGAGTGTAATTGACTATTGGAGGAGTGGCCTTCCCAGACCAGCATGCGGACTTTGTTTATAACGTGAGGAAGGGGGACAATGTGGAGACATCTCACCTCACTTCGCTTTTTCAAGGCTTGCAGCAGTCCGTTTCTCTCGCTCTGTATCATTAGGTTGTCTGCGGTAAATTTGGAGTGGAATAACTCATCTTCGGGAATCACTATCAACAAAAGAGTGTCTGGTGAGTTTGCTGAAAAGTTTGTGTGATAACTGTGACAACTTTGCTGTGTCTACTGTGTGATAACTGGATATGTTTGCTGGGTGCTCTGAGGCAGGCTATGAGCATATTGTGTGAAGGTAAATTATATAAAGTGAGTGGTCTTTGAGAATTATTTTGTGTAGTTTATCAGTTCGACCATTAAAAAAAAAACAAGAACACATAAAACTTGATCAATTTCCAGATCAATCAATATTATACCCAAATTATTTTTGGCAAACGTTTGTGGCTCTGTATATAACCATTTGGGGAAACAGGTAGCCTAGTGGTTAGAGCGTCGGATCGAGTCCCCGAGCAGACAAGGTAAAATTATGCACTGATTTGATGCGTTTTAACCTTTTAAACACAATATCAAAAGATGGGGAAATATACTTGAACCTACTTGGGGAGAGAGGTGGTGAAATTAGAGAAAGGTAGAGAAAGAAAGAAAGAGAGAGAAACGGAGAGAAGCAGAGAGACAGATGCTTGGAGAGTTTGAGTAGGCTGTCGTTGACACGTTAACAGCGCTGCCCGCTCTTCACTGTAAAGATCCTGCAAGCTGCGTACTTCACTCTCTGTGGGACTCCAGTGCAGTGTTCACACTTCACAGTGCTTATCGGTTTGATACCTTGCTCCGCTGGTAACTGAGATCAATGGCGACCCGTCATTCTGGACAGGTGGGGCAGAGCCACACTTGTTATGAGTCCCACTTGTTTTTCTTCTTTTTTTCGGCTTGCCTGTTTTGCATGTTATTTTGGGATTTATGTGTCATATCAGTTTGCAAACAATGTAAAAATGTTTATTTTTATTTTGATTGAGTTAATTAAGCCACATACTCTACGATCTCTTTTGTTTTCATGAGAAAGGCAGCTCCAAAAATGCAGGTGTTTCAGCACAGCTCAGTGTTTTCTGTGGTGGTTGGGCAGCCAAGTGGAAAATACAGGGTGTAGGTGTTGGTAATGTTCTCTGGTTGTGCCGTGATTGGCTCAGTGTTCTCTCACTCATGGGGACACTACTTCAGCGCCAAGTCTAAGGGTAGAGCTCGAAAGTTCAAGCCCCTTGGGTGCTGCCATAGAGTTACATTAGGAGTGCCCATCCAAGAAGGCTCAAGGTCATTGGCCACCGGTAAAATGACGTCAAATCACGTTATACTTACAGTAGCTTTGATTGGACAGTAGCTTTGATCATGTCAACATCATACTTTCAAAATCTTAGCTAGCAGTCATCATGAATCAAGTCGATATTCTATTGGTAAATCCTTTTTAATCATTGACATATGACGATAAATAATGAAGAGAAATTATAGAGAAAACTTATCGGTGCTCATCGGCCATTGGACCTAAACATTACACAACAAGTTGAAAATTGCAAATTCAACAATGAGTTGTTTGGAAGGAATCCTTGTCTATCACAAGCATTTCGCTACACTCACATTAACATCTGCTAACCATGTGTATGTTACCAATAAAATGTGATTTGATAGCCTGCTATTAAGTAACTAAGTAACTGCTATTAAGTAACTAAAGAAAATATAAAAAATATAAAATATAAAAAATAATTAAAGACCAACAATAAAATAACAGTAACGAGGCTATATACGAGGTATTACGGTACAGAGTCAATGTGGAGGCTATATACAGGGTGTTACAGTACAGAGTCAATGTGGAGGCTATATACAGGGTGTTACGGTACAGAGTCAATGTGGAGATTATATACAGGGGGTACCGGTACAGAGTCAATGTGGAGGCTATATACAGGGTGTACCGGTACAGAGTCAATGTGGAGGCTATATACAGGGTGTTACGGTACAGAGTCAATGTGGAGATTATATACAGGGGGTACCGGTACAGAGTCAATGTGGAGGCTATATACAGGGGGTACCGGTACAGAGTCAATGTGCGAGGGCACCGGTTAGTCGAGGTAATTAAGGTAATAACCTCGGCAAAAAAAGAAACGTCCTCTCACTGTCAACTGCGTTTATTTTCAGTAAACTTAACATGTGTACATATTTGTATGAACATTATAAGATTCAACAACTGAGACATAAACTGAACAAGTTCCACAGACATGTGACTAACAGAAATGGAATAATGTGTCCCTGAACAAAGGGGGGGTCAAAATCAAAAGTAACAGTCAGTATCTGGTGTGGCTACCAGCTGCATTAAGCACTGCAGTGCATCTCCTCCTCATGGACTGCACCAGATTTGCCAGTTCTTGCTGTGAGATGTTACCCCACTCTTCCACTAAGGCACCTGCAAGTTCCCGGGCATTTCTGGGGGGAATGGCCCTAGCCCTCACCCTCCAATCCAACAGGTCCCAGACTTGCTCAATGGGATTGAGATCCGGGCTCGTCGCTGGCCATGGCAGAACACTGACATTCCTGCCTTGTAGGAAATCACGCACAGAATGAGCAGTACAGCTGGTGGCATTGTCATGCTGTAGGGTCATGTCAGGATGAGCCTGCAGGAAGCAGGATACCCTGCGTGAATCTGACCATCACCCCTGGTATGACAAAACCGCTAATCGGTGAAGAGCACTTTTTGTCAGTCCTGTCTGGTCCAGCGACAGTGGGTTTGTGCCCATAGGCAACGTTGTTGCCGGTGATGTCTGGTGAGGACCTGCCTTACAACAGGCCTACAAGCCCTCAGTCCAGCCTCTCTGAGCCTATTGCGGACAGTCTGAGCACTGATGGAGGGATTGTGCGTTCCTGGTGTAACTCGGGCAGTTGTTACTATCCTGCACCTGTCCTGCAGGTGTGATGTTCAGATGTACCGATCCTGTGCAGGTGTTGTTACATGTGGTTTGCCACTGTGAGGACGACCAGCTTTTCGTCCTGTCTCCCTGTAGCGCTGTCTTAGGCAGTACGGACATTGCAATTCATTGCCCTGGCCACATCTGCAGTCCTCATGCCTCCTCGCAGCATGCCTAAGGCACGTTCACGCAGATGAGCAGGGACCCTGGGCATCTTTCTTTAGGTGTTTTTCAGAGTAAGTAGAAAGGCCTCTAAGTTTTCATAACTGTGACCTTCATTGCCTACCGTCTGTAAGCTGTTAGTGTCTTAACGACCGTTCCACAGGTGCATGTTCATTAATTGTTTATGGTTCATTGAAGAATCATGGGAAACAGTGTTTCAACCTCTTATAATGAAGATCTGTGATGTTATTTGGATTTTTACGAATGATCTTTGAAAGGTAGGGTCCTGAAAAAGGGAAATTTCTATTTTTGCTGAGTTTATGTAAATGTAGGTAAAGTGACTATGCATAGATAATAAACAAAGAGTAGCATCACATTAAAAATGGGGGTGAGGGTGAGAGGGGGTCAATGCAAATAGTCCAAAAGTATATGACTATATAACGCCCTGCCATATATCATCAATATATATAACTATATAACTATATAATGCCCTGCCATATATCATCAATATATATAACTATATAACTACATAATGCCCTGTCATATATCATCAATATATATAACTATATAACTATATAACGCCCTGCCATATACCATCAATATATATAACTATATAACTACATAATGCCCTGCCATATATCATCAATATATATAACTATATAACTACATAATGCCCTGCCATATATCATCAATATACATAACTATATAACTACATAATGCCCTGCCATATATCATCAATATATATAACTATATAACTACATAATGCCCTGCCATATATCATCAATATATATAACTATATTGTAACGGCTTTCTTCCGTCGAAGGAGAAGCGGACCAAAATGCAGCGTGGTGGTTACTCATGTTCTTTAATGAAAAAATGAACGATACATGAAATAACTAAATCTACAAAATAACAAACGGAACGTGAAAACCTATACAGCCTATCTGGTGACAACTAGCACAAAGACAGGAACAATCACCCACAAACACACAGTGAAACCCGGGCTACCTAAATATGGTTCCCAATCAGAGACAACGAGAGAGTCACCTGCCTCTGATTGAGAACCACCTCAGGCAGCCATAGACTATGCTAGACAACCCTACTCAGCCACAATCCCAAAACCTACTAAAACCCCCATACATAAACACAACACAAAATAAACCCATGTCACACCCTGGCCTGACCAAATAAATATAGAAAACACAAAATACTAAGACCAAGGTGTGACATATATAATGCCCTGCCATATATCATCAATATATATATAACTTTATAACGCCCTGCCATATATCATCAATATATATATAACTATATAACACCCTGCCATATATCATCAATATATATAACTATATAACTATATAATGCCCTGCCATATATCATCAATATATATATAACTATATAACACCCTGCCATATATCATCAATATATATAACTATATAACACCCTGCCATATATCATCAATATATATAACTATATAACACCCTGCCATATATCATCAATATATATAACTATATAACACCCTGCCATATGTCATCAATATACATAACTATATAACACCCTGCCATATATCATCAATATATATATAACTATATAACGCCCTGCCATATATCATCAATATATATAACTATATAACACCCTGCCATATGTCATCAATATACATAACTATATAACACCCTGCCATATATCATCAATATATATAACTATATAACGCCCTGCCATATATCATCAATATATATAACTATTTAATGCCCTGCCATATATCATCAATATATATAACTATATAATGCCCTGCCATATATCATCAATATATATAACTATATAACGCCCTGCCATATATCATCAATATATATATAACTATATAACTATATAATGCCCTGCCATATATCATCAATATATATAACTATATAACACCCTGCCATATATCATCAATATATATAACTATTTAATGCCCTGCCATATATCATCAATATATATAACTATATAATGCCCTGCCATATATCATCAATATATATATAACTATATAACTATATAATGCCCTCCCATATATCGTCAATATATATAACTATATAACGCCCTGCCATATATCATCAATATATGTAACTATATAATGCCCTGCCATATGTCATCAATATACATAACTATATAACACCCTGCCATATATCATCAATATACATAACTATATAACACCCTGCCATATATCATCAATATATATATAACTATATAACACCCTGCCATATATCATCAATATATATAAACTATATAACACCTGCCATATATCATCTATATATAACTATATAACGCCCTGCCATATATCATCAATATATATAACTATATAATGCCCTGCCATATGTCATCAATATACATAACTATATAACACCCTGCCATATATCATCAATATATATATAACTATATAACGCCCTGCCATATATCATCAATATATATATAACTATATAACACCCTGCCATATATCATCTATATATAACTATATAGCACCCTGCCATATATCATCAATATATATAACTATATAACGCCCTGCCATATATCATCAATATATATATAACTATATAACACCCTATAATGCCCTGCCATATATCATCAATATATATAACTATATAACACCCTGCCATATATCATCAATATATATATAACTATATAACACCCTGCCATATATCATCAATATATATATAACTATATAACACCCTGCCATATATCATCTATATATAACTATATAACGCCCTGCCATATATCATCAATATATATAACTATATAACACCCTGCCATATGTCATCAATATACATAACTATATAACACCCTGCCATATATCATCAATATATATAACTATATAACGCCCTGCCATATATCATCAATATATATAACTATATAACACCCTGCCATATATCATCAATATATATAACTATATAATGCCCTGCCATATATCATCAATATATCATCAATATATATAACTATATAACTATATAACGCCCTGCCATATATCATCAATATATATAACTATATAACTATATAATGCCCTGCCATATATCATCAATATATATAACTATATAACTATATAACGCCCTGCCATATATCATCAATATATATAACTATATAACTATATAACACCCTGCCATATATCATCAATATATATATAACTATATAACACCCTGCCATATATCATCAATATATATAACTATATAACGTCCTGCCATATGTCATCAATATATATAACTATATAACGCCCTGCCATATATCATCAATATATATAACTATATAACACCCTGCCATATATCATCAATATATATAACTATATAATGCCCTGCCATATGTCATCAATATATATAACTATATAACGCCCTGCCATATATCATCAATATATTTAACTATATAACTATATAACGCCCTGCCATATATCATCAATATATATAACTATATAATGCCCTGCCATATATCATCAATATATATAACTATATAACACCCTGCCATATATCATCAATATATATAACTATATATATATATATATATATATATATATATATATATACAGTGAGGGAAAAAAGTATTTGATCCCCTGCTGATTTTGTACGTTTGCCCACTGCCAAAGAAATGATCAGTCTATAATTGTAATGGTTTATTTGAACAGTGAGAGACAGAATAACAACAAAAAAATCCAGAAAAACGCATGTCAAAAATGTTATAAATTGATTTTAATTTTAATGAGGGAAATAAGTACTTGACCCCCTCTCCATCAGAAAGATTTCTGGCTCCCAGGTGTCTTTTATACAAGTAACGAGCTGAGATTAGGAGCACACTCTTAAAGGGAGTGCTCCTAATCTCAGCTTGTTACCTGTATAAAAGACACCTGTCCACAGAAGCAATCAATCAATCAGATTCCAAACTGTCCACCGTGGCCAAGACCAAAGAGCTCTCCAAGGATGTCAAACGTACAGCAGGGGATCAAATACTTTTCCCCCTCACTTTATATATATATATTGGTTATATATTATCTGGTCTGATGAAACCAAGATTGAACTCTTTGGCCTGAATGCCAAGCATCACATCTGAAAGAAACTTCATGAAATGGGTTTCCATGGCCTAGCAGCCGAGATGTATATATATCCTGCCATATATCCATCAAGTCCTGCAATTCACATGAGTTATACACCCTTCGTTCTGTTTGAACACAGTATGCTTTGTATTTACCATTACACGCATAGGACTTGAGAGCATCCCAATCTCACGCTGGTACCGCCATGGTTCAAATCCCACGGTCTGTTTGTCATTCTGCAGGCGAACGTTATGTATCTGAGATCCGTTAGTTGTTTTAGTATCTTTCTCTCTGTGTTCATCATTGTGTTTATTTAAATCACGTTAAGGTATTACGTTATGCTAACATCATGTACTGAATGTAATCATGTTTTAGAGCCAGGAGTTATTCTTGACTGTGTGACGTCTGGGCTGAGGGGGGGAGGGGAGGGGGGGGGGTGAGGCTGGGTTCTGGTGCTGGGCCTTTTAGATGGTTTTAGATAACCTGTTTTATGGTCAGCCAGGCACTGTGGGTGGCAGGCAGGGTTTGGACCTCTCATGGACATCTCATGGGCCTCTCATGGCCTCTCATGGACATCTCATTGGCCTCTCATGGACCTCTCATGGGCCTCTCATCGACCTCTTATGGGCCTTTCATGGGATGAGGTTTCTGATCTTGGGAGAGAGAGAGAATACCTTATTTACATAAGTATTTAGACCCTTTGCTATGAGACTCGAATTTGAGCTCAGGTGCATCCTGTTTCCATTGATCATCCTTGAGATGTATCTACAACTTGATTGGTGTCCACCTGTGGTAAATTCAATTGATCAGACATGATTTGGAAAGGCACACACCTGTCTATATAAGGTCCCACAAGTTGACAGTGCATGTCAGAGAATGTCAGAGAAAAAAATCAAGCCATGAGGTCGAAGGAATTGTCCGTAGAGCTCAGAGATAGGATTGTGTCGAGGCACAGATCTGGGGAAGGGTACCAAAACATTTCTGCAGCATTGAAGATCCCCAAGAACACAGTGGCCTCCATCATTCTTAAATGGAAGAAGTTTGGAACCACCAAGACTCTTCCTAGAGCTGGCCGCCTGGCCAAACTGAGCAAAAGGGGGAGAAGGGCCTTAGTCAGGGAGGTCACTAAGAACCCGATGGTCACTCTGACAGAGCTATAGAGTTCCTCTGTGGAGATGGCAGAACCTTCCAGAAGGACAACCATCTCTGCAACACTCCACCAATCAGACCTTTATGGTAGAGTGGCCTGACGGAAGCCACTCCTCAGTAAAATTCACATGACAGCCCTCTTGGAGATTGCCAAAAGACACCCAAAGACTCTCAGACCATAAGAAGCAAGATTCTCTAGTCTGATGAAACCAAGATTGAACTCTTTGGCCTGAATGCCAAGTGTCACGTCTGGAGGAAACCTGGCATCATCACTAGCATGGTGGTGGTAGCATCATGCTGTGGGGATGTTTTTCAGCAGCAGAGACTGGGAGACTAGTCAGAATCGAGGAAAGACCACCCTAAGCACACAGCAACGCAGGAGCTTCGGGACAAGTCTCTGAATGTCCTTGAGTGGCTCAGCCAGAGCCTGGACTTGAACCCAGTCGAACATCTGTCAGATCTTGCCAGGATTTGCAGAGACGAATGGGAGTAACTCACCAAATACGAGTGTGCCAAGCTTGTAGCTTCATGCCAAAGAAGACTCGAGGCTGTAATCGCTGCCAAAGCTGCTACACCAAAGTACTGAGTAAAGGGTCTGAATAAATGTGATATTTCAGTTTTTATATTTTATAATTTTGCAAACATTAAAAAAAACTGTTTTTCCTTTGCCATTAAGGGGTTTTGTGTGCAGATTGATGAGGGAATTTTTTTTTTTTATACATTTCAGAATAAGGTTGTAACCTTTTACTCCGAATTCACTGTAACTGCCAAAATAAAGGAAACACCAACATAAAGTGCCTTAATAGAGCATTGGGCGCAGCGCCAGAATATTTCATAAGTGTTCAATTGGGTTGAGATCTGGCAACTGAGATGGCCATGGCATATGGTTTACATAGTTTTCCTGCTCATCAAAGCATTCAGTGACTTCTCGTGCCCTGTGGATGGGGGCATTGTCATCTTATAGGGGCATAGCCATGGTAGCCAAAATAATGACCTGCCCAGCATTTTTATACATGACCCTAAGCATGATGGAATGTGTTAATTGCTTAATTAACTCATGAACCACACCTGTGTGGAAGCACCTGCTTTCAATACATTTAGTATCCTCAAGTGACTCAAGTGTTTCCATTATTTTGGCAGTTAGCTGATGTATGTTGTGCTCACTGACCCTCTGTAGCTCAGGTCCTACAATCAGAGTGCAACATTGTCTATAGAACGTATCGTGTGACCTCTGTGGAAACATCAAGATAATAAGGACATGAGGTTGAGGCCCACACACTCTTAGAGCACATTGTGACATCGACATTGTCTATAGAACGTATCGTGTGACCTCTGTGGAAACATCAAGATAATAAGGACATGAGGTTGAGGCCCACACACTCTTAGAGCACATTGTGACATCGACATTGTCTATAGAACGTATCGTGTGACCTCTGTGGAAACATCAAGATAATAAGGACATGAGGTTGAGGCCCACACACTCTTAGAGCACATTGTGACATCGGCATTTGTAAAAAGGGCTTTATAAATACATTTGATTGATCTAAGAAAAATGAGTTCCGAAAGGGTTCCAAAAGGGTTCTTTGGCTGTCCCCATAGGAGAACCCTTTTTGGTTCCGGGTAGAACCCTTTTTGGTTCCGGGTAGAACCCTTTTGTGTTCCATGTTGAACCGTCTGATGGGTTCTCCTATGGGGATAGCCAAAGAACCCTTTAAGGTACTAGATAGCACCTGTTTTTCTAAGAGTGTAGAAGTGAAATAGTGCTTACTGCTGGACCATGGCTCTGTGGATCGAGAGAGAAGACCGATACTGTGAAACACTGCTGGACCATGGCTCTGTGGATCGAGAGAGAAGACCGATACTGTGAAACACTGCAGGACCGAGAGAGAAGACCGATACTGTGAAACACTGCAGGACCGAGAGAGAAGACCGATACTGTGAAACACTGCAGGACCATGGCTCTATGGATCGAGAGAGAAGACCGATACTGTGAAACACTGGGAATATGCTGCTGAGTGGTTTATAGTTTCAAGATGAGTCAGGCGGGTACCATCCCTTATTATTGCAACCTGAGGTCACACACAGAGAGAGAGAGAGAGAGAGGCAAAGAGGCAATGTTAACACATGTTTCCCATGCCAATAAAGCCCTTGAATTGGAGAGAGAGAGAGAGAGAGATGGAGAGTTTCAAGTAGTCTCAAGTACCACTATCTTTCCTAAATATCTCAGCCATACATCTTGATTTAGAACCATTGTAACATCATTAAACAATTTTCTCCTGTGATGTACTTTGGTTTTCCCTAATGATTATTTACTAGGATCTCTCCCCTGGACTATAAACCAGCCGTGACAAGATGGCGCCGTACTGGATGGCGTTTTGCCAGCTCCGCCAATTCTTTGCCTTTTTGTGATTAGTTTGTCATTTATTTAAGTTTATTTTCTCAATGTATCCGCTATAATTTCTTACAATTTGACAATCAGATCGGAAGATACTTACCTCAATTCCCGAATTCAACTTCGACTCATCTGCCCTGGGCTCTTTCTGTAATTCTGAACCAATTTTCTGGCTACCCAAGAGGAAAAGCCGAAGTTACAGAGGCAAGAGAGGGGGGATCCTGGCAAGATTAAGGTGAAAGGAGAACCGTCCAGCTCTTCTCTCCTTTCTACTGGCCAATATGTAGTTGAAGTCAGAAGTTTACATACACCTTTAGCCAAATACATTTAAACTCAGTTTTTCACAATTCCTGACATTTAATCTGAGTAAATATTCCCTGTTTTAGGTCAGTTAGGATCACCACTTTATTTTAAGAATGTGAAATGTCAGAATAATAGTAGAGAGAATGATTTATTTCAGCTTTTTATTTCTTTCATCACATTCCCAGTGGGTCATAAGTTTACATACACTCAATTAGTATTTGGTAGCGTTGCCTTTAAATTGTTTAACTTGGCCCAAACGTTTCGGGTAGCCTTCCACAAGCTTCCCACAATAAGTTGGGTGAATTTTGGCGCATTCCTCCTGACAGAGCTGGTGTAACTGAGTCAGGTTTGAAGGCCTCCTTGCTCGCACATGCTTTATGCTTTTTCAGTTCTGCCCGCCAATCTTCCATGGGATTGAGGTCAGGGCTTTATGATGGCCACTCCAATACCTTGACTTTGTTGTCCTTAAGCCATTTTACCACAACTTTGGAAGTATGCTTGGGGTCATTGTCCATTTGGAAGACCCATTTGCGACCAAGCTTTAACTTCATGACTGATGTCTTGAGATGTTGCTTCAATATATCCACATAATTTTCCTTTCCTCATGATGCCATCTATTTTGTGAAGTGCACCAGTCCCTCCTGCAGCAAGCACCCCCACAACATGATGCTGCCACCCCTGTGCTTCACGGTTGGGATGGTGTTCTTCGGCTTGCAAGCCTCACCCTTTTTCCTCCAAACATAATGATGGTCATTATGGCCAAACAGTTCTATTTTTGTTTCATCAGACCATAGGACATTTCTCCAAAAAGTATGATCTTTGTCCCAATGTGCAGTTGCAAACCGTAGTCTGGCTTTTTTATGCCGGTTTTGGAACAGTGGCTTCTTCCTTGCTTAGTGGCCTTTCAGGTTATGTTGATATAGGACTCATTTTACTGTGGTTATAGATTTGTTTGTACCTGTTTCCTCCAGCATCTTCACAAGGTCCTTTGCTGCTGTTCTGCGTTTGATTTGCACTTTTCGCACACAAAGTACGTTCATTTCTGGGAGACAGAACGTGTCTCCTTCCTGAGCAGTATGATGGCTGCGTGGTCCCATGGTGTTTATACTTGCATACTATTGCTTGTACAGATAATCGTGGTACCTTCAGGCGTTTGGAAATTGCTCCCAAGGATGAACCAGACTTGTGGAGGTCTACAATTTTTTTCTGAGGTTTTGGCCATTTTCTTTTGATTTTCCCATGATGTCAAGCAAAGAGGCACTGAGTTTGAAGGTAGGCCTTGAAATACATCCACAGGTACACCTCCAATTGACTTAACTGGATGTCAATTAGCCTATCAGAAGCTTGACATAATTTTCTGGAATTTTCTAAGCTGTTTAAAGGCACAGTCAACGTAGTGTATGTAAACTTCTGACCCACTGGAATTGTGATACAGTGAATTATAAGTGAAATAATCTGTCTGTAAACAATCGTTGGAAAAATGACTTCTGTCATGCACAAAGTAGATGTCCTAACCGACTTGCCAAAACTATAGTTAGTTAACAAGACATTTGTGGAGTGATTGAAAAAACAAAGTTTTAATGATTCCAACCTAAGTGTACGTAAACTTCCCTCTTCAACTGTATATTCACTTCATAGTAAAATGGATGACCTGCGAGGACTCTGGAAACTACAATATTCTCTGCTTTTCTCCAGTGGAAGTGTCGACCTGTCGTTCACCCATCTTGGACCTGATGGTCGAATGCCGACCCTTTTCACCTCTCAGGGGAGTTTACAGGTGTTATAGTGACTTAAGTTAAGTATAATAGAGGAAGGTACAATGTATAGTCCAATATGTACATGTGTATTGGTGATGGGGCAGTGTATAAACTGTATAATAACAGTCTGGTAGTTGTGATCTATGTGTAGCATGGATGTACTGTATATGTATCTGTGTGTGTGTGTGTGTGTGTGTGTGTGTGTGTGTGTGTGTGTGTGTGTCTGTGTGCAACCACGCATACACACACACACACTGGTAGCCGTCAGTCTGACTCCACTGAACTAAATAAGGCAACAGGAGCAGTCAAACTGGGCACCGAGGAACAATGGCTAACGAAAATAAATGCATTCGTGTCAACCACATTGTCCTGCTACAATTCCAACAAATGTCTCCGGATGGGGAATCATAACGGAGTATTTTTGGAGCTCTCCAACCAAAACATGACAGGATCAGACAGTCCTCAGCAACATGTAGTAATGTGGCAGTAAATGGGACAGTAGTACAGTAGTGGGAGCAGCTGCTGTCTGTGTTGTCCTGTTGTGGTGTTGTGATGTTATTGTGTAGTGTTGTAGTGTTCTGGTGTAGTGGTGGTGTGGTGTAATGTTGTGGTTTAGTGTTGTAGTGTAGTGTTATGGTCCTGGGTTGTGGTATTTAGCTATTTCTGGTATTTTATTAGGATCCCTATTAGTTGTTGCAAAAGCAGCAGCTACTCTTCCTGGGGTCCACACAGAACATGACACATAATACAGAACACAGAGCACAGAACACAGAACACAGAACATGAGACATAATACAGAACACAGAACACAGAACACAGAACACAGAATACAGAACACAGAGCACAGAACACAGAGCACAGAACATGGCACATAATACAGAACACATAACACAGAACATGAAACATAACACAGAGCACATAATACAGAACACAGAACATGAGACATAATACAGAACACAGAGCACAGAGCACAGAACACAGAACACAGAACACAGAGCACAGAACACAGAACATGGCACATAATACAGAACACAGAACACCGAACATGAAGAACTACATACATTTTTAAAAAGGCACACGTAGCCTACATATCAACACATACACACAAACTATCTAGGTCAAATAGAGGAGAGGCGTTGTGCCGCGAGGTGTTGCTTTGTCTGTTTTTTAAAACCAGGTTTGCTGTTTATTTAAGCAATATGAGATGGAAGGAAGTCCCATGCAATAATGGCTCTATATAATACTGTATGTTTTCTTGAATTTGTTCTGGATTTGGGGACTGTGAAAAGACCCCTGGTGGCATGTCTGGTGGGATAAGTGTGTGTGTCAGAGCAGTGTGTAAGATGACTATGCAAACAATTTGGGATTTTCAACACATTGTTTCTTATAAAAAGAAGTGATGCAGTCAGTCTCTCTTCAACTCTTAGCCAAGAGATGGCATGCATAGTATTAATATCAGCCCTTTGATTACAATGAAGAGCAAGATGTGCCGCTCTGTTTACAATCTGAGGTAACGCCAAGTAATTTAGTCTCCTCAACTTGTTCAATAGCCACACCATGCATTACCAGATTCAGCTGAGGTCGAGACCTTAAGGAATGATTTGTACCTAATACAATGCTCTTAGTTTTAGAGATGTTCAAGACCAGTTTATTACTGGCCACCCATTCCAAAACAGACTGCAACTCTTTGTTAAGGGTTTCAGTGACTTCATTAGCTGTGGTTATTGATGCGTATATTGTTGAATCATTAGCATACATGGACACACATGCTTAGTTTAATGCCAGTGGCAGGTCATTGGAAAAAATAGAAAAGAGTATAGGGCCTAGGGAGCTGCCCTGCGGTACACCACACTTTACATGTTTGACATTAGAGACGCTTCCATTAAAGAAAACCCTTTGAGTTCTATTAGAAAGATAGCTCTGAATCCGCGATATGGCAGAGGTTGAAAAGCCATAGCACTTAAGTTTTTTCAACAACAGGTTATGGTCAATAATATCAAAGGCTGCAATGAAATCTAACAGGTACAGCTCCCACAATCATCTTATTATCAATTTATTTCAACCAATCATTAGTCATTTGTGTCAGTGCAGTACATGTTGAGTCCCCTTCTCTATAAGCAGGCTGGAAGTCTGTTGTTCTTTTGCTTACAGAGAAGTAGCTTTGTATTTGGTCAAACACAATGTTTTCCAACAGTTTGCTAAGAGCTGGCAGCAATCTTATAGGTCTGCTGTTAGAACCAGTAAAGGCCGCTTTACCACTCTTGGGTTGAGGACTGACTTTGGCTTCCCTCCAGGCCTGAGGACAAATACTTTTCTCTAGGCTCAGATTAAAAATATGACAGATTGGAGTGGCTATAGAGTCAGCTACCATCCTCAGTAGCTTTCCATCTCAGTTGTCAATGCCAGGAGGTTTGTCATTATTGATCATTAACAATCATTTTTCCACCTCTCCCACACTAACTTTACAAAATTCCTACTTGTACTGCTTTTCTTTCATTATTTGTTTTTTTATACATTAATATAATTGCTCACTGTTTGTCGTGGGGATTTCCTGCCTAAGTTTTCCCACTTTGCCAATGAAATAATCATTCAAATATTTGGCAACATCAAATGGTTTTGTGATGAATAAACCATCTGATTCGATGAAAGGAGGAGTTGAATTTGTCTTTCTGCCTTTCATTTCATTTAAATTACTCCATAGTTTTTTTCCATCATTCTTTATATCATTGATCTTGGCTTCATAATACAGTTTCTTCTTCTTTTTGTTCAGTTTATTCACATCTTTTCTCAATTTGCAGTAAGTCAGACAGTCAGATGTGCAGCCAGACTTATTAGCCACTCCTTTTGCCCCATCTCTTTCAGCCATACCGTTTTTCAATTCCTCATCAATCCATGGAGCCTCAACAGTTCTTAACAGTCAGTTTCTTAGCAGATGCATGTTTATCAATAACTGGAAGAAGCAATTTCATAAATTCATCAAATGCAGCATCTGGATGCTCCTCATTAATCACATCAGACCAACACATATTTTTAACATCATCCCCATAAGAGTCACAGCAATGTCTTTTGTATGATCTCTGATACACTATTTTAGGTCCAGCTGTTGGAACTTTGTCTTTCCTGGATATAGCCACTATATTGTGATCACTGCATCCAATGGGTTCAGATACAGCTTTAGAACTAAGTTCTACAGTATTAGTAAAAATGTGATCAATACATGTGGATGATCTTGTTCCTGTAGTGTTTGTAAACACCCTGGTAGGTTGATTAATAACCTGAACCTGTAAGGTCCTGGGTGTCGTGAGGGTGAAATCAGGCGCAGGAAAGCAGAGTTTAAAAAAGCACTTTACTGAATGCACACACGGTGAACTACGGTCACCCCACTTACGGGTGCTCAAACCAAATGCCCCAGACACAGGGAAACGAAAACAGTCTAGCACTAAATACACAAACATGTACATCTAATGCAAACACCAGGGTTACAATGATCAATCCCGCACAAAGAACCAGGCGGGCCGGCTGACTAATAAAGCCCCACTAATACAACCAACTCAAAACAGGTGTAATCAATAAACACAAGGAGGGGGAGAAAAGAATCAGTGGCAGCTAGTAGGCCGGCGACAACGACCGCCGAGCGCCACCCGAACGGGAAGGGGAGTGTCCTTCGGTCAGAGTCGTGACAGAACCAGATTACAGACACTGGTTACAGTAAGAAGCTTCCTCTTGAGCAGACAGCTTGATGAAAACCAGTCAATATTCAGGTTGCCAAGAAAGTAGACCTCTCTGTTTACATCACATACACTATCAAGCATTTCACACATTATTTAGATACTGACTGTTAGCACTTGGAGATCTATAGCAACACCCCAAAATAAAAGGCTTTAGATGTGCCAAGTGAACCTGCAGCCACAACACTTCAATAACACTTGACATAAGATCTTCTCTAAGCATTACAGGGATATGGCTCTGAATATATACAGCAACACCTCCCCTATAAGATCTTCTCTAAGCATTACAGGGATATGGCTCTGAATATATACAGCAACACATCCCCCATAAGATCTTCTCTAAGCATTACAGGGATATGGCTCTGAATATATACAGCAACACCTCCCCCATAAGATCTTCTTTACGCATTACAGGGATATGGCTCTGAATATACAGTATACAGCAATACCTCCCCCATAAGATCTTCTCTAAGCATTACAGTGATATGGCTCTGAATATACAGTATACAGCAATACCTCCCCCATAAGATCTTCTCTAAGCATTACAGGGATATGGCTCTGAATATATACAGCAACACCTCCCCATAAGATCTTCTTTACGCATTACAGGGATATGGCTCTGAATATACAGTATACAGCAATACCTCCCCCATAAGATCTTCTCTAAGCATTACAGGGATATGGCTCTGAATATACAGTATACAGCAATACCTCCCCATAAGATCTTCTCTAAGCATTACAGGGATATGGCTCTGAATATATACAGCAACACCTCCCCCATAAGATCTTCTCTAAGCATTACAGGGATATGGCTCTGAATATACAGTATACAGCAATACCTCCCCATAAGATATTCTCTAAGCATTACAGGGATATGGCTCTGAATATACAGTATACAGCAATACCTCCCCATAAGATCTTCTCTAAGCATTACAGGGATATGGCTCTGAATATATACAGCAACACCTCCCCCATAAGATCTTCTCTAAGCATTACAGGGATATGGCTCTGAATATACAGTATACAGCAATACCTCCCCCATAAGATATTCTCTAAGCATTACAGGGATATGGCTCTGAATATACAGTATACAGCAATACCTCCCCCATAAGATCTTCTCTAAGCATTACAGGGATATGGCTCTGAATATACAGTATACAGCAATACCTCCCCCATAAGATCTTCTCTAAGCATTACAGGGATATGGCTCTGAATATACAGTATACAGCAATACCTCCCCCATAAGATCTTCTCTAAGCATTACAGGGATATGGCTCTGAATATACAGTATACAGCAATACCTCCCCCATAAGATCTTCTCTAAGCATTACAGGGATATGGCTCTGAATATACAGTATACAGCAATACCTCCCCCATAAGATATTCTCTAAGCATTACAGGGATATGGCTCTGAATATACAGTATACAGCAATACCTCCCCCATAAGATCTTCTCTAAGCATTACAGGGATATGGCTCTGAATATACAGTATACAGCAATACCTCCCCCATAAGATCTTCTCTAAGCATTACAGGGATATGGCTCTGAATATATACAGTAACTTGTCCCCCATAAGCATTTCTGTCTCTTCTATAGATGTTATATCCTTGTATTGCTACTGATGTATTATCAAATTAATGATCTAAGTGAGTCTCAGAAATGGCCAATATATGAATGTTATCTGATGTTAGCAAGTTATTGATTTCACTAACCTTATTTCTAAGGCTAAATATATTAATATGGGCTATTTTCAGCCCTTTCCTGGGTAGCTTATCAGAGATAGATGTATTTAAAAGAGCAGACAAAGCAAGAGAAAAATATATACATCCATTAATCTGTGTGTGTGTGTGTGTGTGTGTGTGTGTGTGTGTGTGTGTGTGTGTGTGTGTGTGTGTGTGTGTGTGTGTGTGTGTGTGTGTGTGCTGTGGGGTTGAGGCTACAAACCCATAGGCTTGGCTCTCTCATCCCTACCAGGTTTCTGCGAGGGAGGGTGGACAATGAGTCTGTCGTAGCGGATGTACGCAATGTCCCCACGCGCTCTGACAGCTTTCATGGCTGGGATCAGTTCTTTCCTCTTCTGACGCACAGCTTCAGGATAGTTGAGGAAGATATACAGTCCTCAAGGTCTTGGCTCTTTCCAGAACAGCTACATTGTCCTTGAACCTCGGGAACTTGACCACTATTGGCCTGGGCCTGTCACCTGGGC